>NW_019525453.1:3182215-3182300 GCF_002814215.2 Seriola lalandi dorsalis | reverse complement strand
GGGGGGTGGGGGGGTACAATACTGATTTTTATCTTTCCCTCTTTCAACTTCTTGATATCACACTGAGATTTCTATAATTATTTGC
>NW_019525453.1:3116090-3182165 GCF_002814215.2 Seriola lalandi dorsalis | reverse complement strand
ATTTATTTGCTCAAACTGGATTGCTCAGCATCCACCTACTTTTGTACAATCATCCACATGTGTGAGCAGAGATGGCTGTCAAATTGGGGTTAGAGCTGTGAGGGACTGTGCAGTCACCAGCTGGGAGCTGCTGGAGGTATTTGTTGTTTGTAGACAAGCTGCTGTTGAGTTGGCGTGACTCTTACCTCTCCACATGGTCCAGGTTCCCTGATACACCCAGTCCTCCAATGTTGTAGAGTTTGCCATCGTACACCAGGCTGTTGTGTCTGCAGCGAGCCACAGTCATCCGGGACACCAGATTCCAGTTGTCCAGCAGGGACATGTAGCACCATACATCAGCCACCATCACACCTGACTCTGTACCACCTAAAATGTAAAGAATAAAGGTTATTAAAGTGGATGTATCAAGTGATTACAAGGATATCTCCACCACAGGAACTCCCCCAGGAAACCAAGAACCTTTTTGGAAACACAGGAACTTTACCTGCATTTCAACCTGACGAATAAGAACAAAACTGACTTCCTGTGTGACAGTCCCAGGTAAAAGTCCCTGCTCCAGGGTTCAGGATGCTGAGGTTGATTCAACGTGTGTGTGTGTTTTTTTTTTTTTTAATCACAAAATAACTACTGGGTGACTCTAATATCAGTATCAGGACAAGGTATGGGCATTTGTTGCAATGTTATGTTACGTAATGTTATGTTAATATTGTTAAAAACAAATATTGTCAGCTTTTCCATAACTAGTAATTTCATCACATTTTCTTTCTCTAAAGAAGAAATAAATAACTAAAACAGAAGGGAACTGAGCAGAGACTCAGAGTTTTCAGTCTCCTTCTCCACCTCTTTGTTCATTCATTACATCTGATCAAACATACAGTAAGTGTCATGTTACATTAAATACAAATTGACAGGATGACTGTTTCCTCATCTGTGAAAATTGCGTTTCAAATGCCACTGTCATTTTTCAGTCCATCACTGGTTCTTCAGATGTTGTAGAATGCAAACAAGAGTGCAAAATGAACTTTTAGCTCCTAGCTGATTGCTGTGGCTCTTAATACGTGGAATTATTAGGTCAAAAACAGCTATATGATTTAAATATGGTACATTATGTATTGTATACATGTAAAACCTTGGCATCAAATGGTACGATAAAATTCTATTCAGTATTGAAATCTTCAGTCCTAAATATGTGAATATGCGTGCGTTTTTTAAAATTTTTTTCTTAGAAAAAACGACAGACTTGGAAAAATTAAACTGACTGAAAGTAGTTTTCTGCTATGTTTACTAGTCAACCAACAAAACTGTACTTGTCTCAGCTCTCTTCAAAGCATCCCTGTTAGCTGTGTAGTCTGACATGTAACACCGGCCCTGACTCAGTGACCCTGCTCCGAGTTTGAGGACGGTTACAGACTGGAGCCCATTGATTGGCTAGCTAGAACACCTCTGATTTCCCCGCTGGCTGTCTGACTCCCAGCGGACACATGCAGACCTGTTCCAATGCCCAAACACAAATTTACATTTATATGAAAAGGGGGAGAGGAAAGGTACACGCAGGACAAATCCTGTTGCATTTCCACGGTGCAATGTCAAGGTCTGAGTACCATGCAGGATTCTCGCACAAATGGACCATGGAGGGAGAAATTCAGTCTACCTCTGGAGTAGCAACTTAAAGGTGTCTCATGGAGGGAGTCACAGAGTGCACAGTGTGCCACTATGGAACAAAATAAACTGCAGAACACTGCAGCAACTGTAATGTCAGACAGGGAAAAAAACTCAAGTTCAAAAAAATGCTCCACTGAAGGTAAATAGAAGAGACATTCTATTCAAAAAGGACTCTTATGAAAAGAAAGACAAAGTTGTCTGCAGTGTTGGGCAGAGAAAAACTTTCAAATCAACAGATGAGTAAGCTCTAAGGGCAGCCAGCCTTTCAATACTCCGGTACTGTTTTTCAAAGGTCACAGGAGGTGGGTGATGGCCTCACTTTACTGAATCATATCCATAACAGATTGAAAATGTCCTCAATAAGAAATTGTGAATGAAAGTTTGGAAATCTTGGCTTCATTATGATGAAATTGTCTTTACCAAAAGAGGTCAGAGACAAGAGATTCAAGGATTTGCTTTTATAGATGTAAGACTATCATGTATTTTTACCTTTTACATCACTACAGATGAACAAACAAACCACTCAATGTATGATGGCAAAATAATTTCACCTCAAGGTCCATTTAGCACTTTGGCTGAGGCAACTTTGTTTTGTCAACTTCTATTTTTAAGATCAACTTAACTCAAGGTAGAATTTTAGTTCTTATAGGCTAGTTGCTGTGTGATGGCACCATAACAAGATATTTTAGTGTTACTGAAGTGTCCCTTGTAGCCTATTAGTGCTTTATTTTATTGAGTGTGACTAAATGACTTAAAAAAAGATCCAACTCCCTATTTACAGTATTCATTTGAACCGACTTTGTGGTGATGTACTTAATTTGTTATTTTTCTTACAAAATGAATATGAAATGTTCCTGGATGCTGGGATAACCTTTCACTACTGTGGTGTGACAAAGTGATGGCATCTACTGTCCTCCTGTTCTGTGCCACTAAATGACTGCGAAAGGAAAGCTACAATTGTGCTGCTGGAGTGGGCGATTTAACTCACCTGACAGGTAGATGTTGTCGCCCGCTGAGATGACACTGAAGAACTCGCGGTCGTAGAAGGGCAGGCTGGCCAGCGGGTACCACTTACTGTTCTGGGGGTTAAAACAGGTGACTGCTGTCAGGGAACGCTGGTTCATCCCGATCGCCTGGCGTCCTCCCACCAAAACTATCACCTCGGCTACACCTAGAGCACAAAGAAGAACGAAAGGAGGGTAAAGGAAGAAAAGGAAGGGGAAAAGATAGGAGAAAGCAGGCGGTCAGGGTCTCCAACAGTAAATAAGGGACAAGATTGAATCAAAGCCTCATTGAGATGCTTTAGTGCTGCTATAAGTAACAGGCATAATGATTTCTGGCATCTTGCATGATGTTAAAGTATTTATATATATGGCAGCATTGAAAAGAAAACACCTTTTGAACTCTTTCATTTTCAGACAAGAACCTTGACAAGCTGCGTGAGAACCAGCTAACGCACAATCAGCTTTAGACTGTGTGTTTATAATAGACTTGAGTGTTTATGAAAGACTTATTATAGCACATTATAAGTCTGCTATTATGAATTCAGCAGACCTTGGCTGTCCCTGAGTCAATAAGCTTGTCGGGAAATGCAAAACAAAATGCAAAATAGAAAAGTTTCCTCTTGGTCACAGGAAACTACTAAGATAAATGGGAAAGTATAACTCAATTACCAAGACTGATGCGGCTGCCATTCTTTTGGTTGCTGCCCAGCTCTCTTGTTCTACGTTCCTACACACAAGCACTTACCTACATTTCACTGTCCACACACTCACACTCACAGTGAAACATACACTGTTTGGACAGGGTATAAGAGAATCACAAAATCAATATGTAAGAATCAATTTGTGTACATTTGTATGTGGAGATGTGTCTCATTGCACACACATGTGCGGAGGACCTTGTGTGATTAAAAAGATACTCCAAACACATTAAGCACTCCTCACCCGATCTCTGCCTTCACGCACGCACGCACGCACGCACGCACGCACGCACGCAGGTACACACACACACACACACACACACACACACACACACACACACACACACACACACACACACACAGCTTCTGGATAAAGACACCAGTGATCCAAAACACACAAACAGATGGGCAGGCTGCCACATGCGTGTCTCAGGTCCTCTCAGCCTTCAGCAGCAGGCTCCAGTGAACAGACAAGATGACGAGACACCACACAGAAATGAGCTGTGTGTTTGTAAGCAGCAGGCAGGCGGGCAGAGTAGCCGGGTAGAGAGAGGAGCGTGATAGTGAGAGATAGAGAGAGAGAGGAGACAAAGAAGCGGGGGGGGGGGGAAAGCTAATTTTCATACACTCCAAACTGAGACTAACCACTGGCTCATCTACTTGGATCGATACCTTTCCACACATACACTCTCCTGACAGGCACATCTATAGGTGGCTGTCTTTTCCTTCTGCCTCTTTCTGTTAAAAAAAACTATACCCTTATGTTTTTTTTTTCTTAAGCCTCTATGTTTCTTTCAAAGCTGGTAAAACAGAGCTTTTCCCCAGGAAGAAGAAAAAGGGTAAACGAGGAGAAAGATACAAAAACTACAATGGGCTTTGCTGAGGCTGAGCAAACAGACAGAGCAGTAAGCACTGCCTCAGACATATCGTGGACATACAGCTTAGACTTAGTGGACAGCTTAAAGCGGGCTGGCTCTTTTCCTCGGTTAGATTTTAAGAATGTGTTCCTCAGCGTAGGACGGAAAAGAAAGTAATGGCTCAAGGAGAAATTGTGACAGTGTCACTGCGAAGAAGGTCTGGTACAGGAGCTAAAAAAAGGACAATCTTGACAAAATACGGAAGGCGTAGGAGTTGCTGCCCTTTCTGGCAGTGCGTGAAAGATGTGCGAACTTGGAGCGCTGCTAAAAAAGATTTGAGTTGAACTCGTTGCCATCATGGGCCAGTTTTCACAGCTTCATGGCATCACGCCCCAGACTCCGAGCCTCAAACGGCCCTCAAGACCTCCAACAGACCTTGGATATGCAGCTAATAAATGGGAGTGTAGTTTTATAGGACAGTCACAGCTACAGCGGCTGCTCTTTGAAAAAAAAAATTAAGTGAAAACGGGCTCTTTGTCTTCCCTCTCATGAGCCTCCAACCATACCTACACACACACACACACACACACACATACACACACACTAATTATATTGACTTTGTTCCACTATTGTTCTTTCTCATGATTAGTTGGAGCTATTGCTGTACGTGTTTGTACTCTATTTCTCTTTATCACACACTATTTTTCAACTTTATTGGTTTTTAAAAGTTTGACTGTTTTCTCTGTCTTTATAGGATTACATTTTCATCTCTTTTCATCTCCTTCTCTTTCATCCTATTAGCTTCAGTTTCAGTTTGTTGATATTGACTGCTTCAATTAACTTGGCAAAGTTTCTGTGTCTGAGCCAATTTGGGATTTTCTTCTTCCTGCTTGCACGTCAATCAGTATTGTGCTGTTTAACGTTCGGTTTAAAATCTGTAGAGGTTCATATTGTTCAAGAAGAAATATTACATTCAATCCCACCTTAAAACATTGTGAAGAGGTACAAATACTAAATTTCCAGATTTTTTTTTTAACCACTTTTGTCCAATAATGTAAAGAGGACATGATTTTGAAAAGACAGACCGAAAAAGAACAGTTTCTTTTGTTGTTTTTCCCACACAC
Source organism: Seriola lalandi dorsalis (assembly GCF_002814215.2). Taxonomy (NCBI): domain Eukaryota; kingdom Metazoa; phylum Chordata; class Actinopteri; order Carangiformes; family Carangidae; genus Seriola; species Seriola lalandi. The sequence continues at coordinate 3,176,820 of NW_019525453.1, read as the reverse complement.
ACTTTCTCCTCCAGTAAACCATCGTGAACCCCCACAGAGTCTAATTAGGCCAACCTAAGCAATTCAACTTGCTGCTGCAACGTGCCAGATTCAAAGCATGCAGGTCTTTATTATCACCTAGTGCACATGTGCAGGGTTGCTCTCAGTGCTTTCCACTTGGCCAAACACGTCAGGGAGAGTCCACATCTGGGTGCTGAGGCTGCTGCGCAGCTCTGACCCCTGAAGCCCTGAACACATTCACAAGCTAACACAACCCAACACCGGCCTGTCAGAACGCAACAAAACAAGAGAGCGGCACCGCTGACGGGGAGTCACGGCATCGGATCAGATGGTTGCGTGGGTGTGTGTGTGTGTGACTTTTCTCAGACAACAAAGCCTCACAGGGACGGCTGTCAGTCAGTTGCAGGTTTGATGGGAGCTGGGTAGAGGGGATGAAGGGATGGAGGATCGAAGGATGGAGACGAGCGGTTGGGGATGAAGGGTTTACCAAATCTTGACAGCTCGTTTCTTTTTTCCCTGACAGAGTTTATACCCGTGACAGTTTGGGGAGAAAATGTCTCCTTCTCCGGATTGTTACTGACCTTTTGTTTTATTTCCGCTAAATTTTTAACCTGTCAATATTAAGGAAAAATCAGCTTAGCACATAACCACATACATAAATCCTTAGGTTGATGCAAACTAGTACAACCACAGTCTTCTACACCTTTGGCTATCGCGCAACTGTGCTACCATTGTTTATTTGACTTTGATAGAAGGAGTATATTTATTTCTTTTTAATACTTTGTAAACACATTTGCAACTAAAATGCAATAAAAACTAAGTCAAAGCATTAACTGTCTCCCATTTGAAACAAAATCAAGCTAGCAGTGACGCAAGCTAGCAAAGTCATGGCCCTGAAACAAAGCTGTGTTTTTGAAATTCAAGTGAAATCTGATTAGTTTCTGATCAGTTTATGATGTAGTTGTACCATTTAACCTGCATTAACAACACTGTTTATCTATTTTTAAGTTGATATAGCTATACTCTTAGCAAACAGTTTTTTAGCCTACTTACACATTCAGCAAAGACAGAGCAGCATTAGCATTCATTTGTAGTTGTGTTTGTGTCCACCTGATGAATTTAAATCCAATATTCACTTATTAACTCTCCTTTGTCTCTGTCTGGACTCCACCAACAAAATATTTATCCCTTAGCAACTAAGACTCGTTCACTATGTTCACCAGCTAGTAGCTTTGTCTGTCTACTGTTTGGTACTAGGAAGATAGGGTCCAGTTGGTTTGTCTATTTGATTCATTAGCAAGTTAATACAAAAATATTTATTATAGCTGTTTGATTAATTGAAATGGTCAATTGGAGCAACAACCAACTCTTCATTTAAACAGGAGAACAGTATGGCAGCATACGTACAATGTCAACATCTGGATAGAACCCAGTATTAAATCCCTCAGAAGGAGGTTTCAGTCATCACAAGCTGTGAATTGTGTGGCAAAAAGTATGTGCTCTGAGCAATGGACAGGCTTGTGTAAGAGCTGAATCTCAAATTGAAGATGATGCCCACCCACTGAGCATAACATGCACGCACACATGCACGCTCACGCACACAAACACAAACACACTCTCTGAACCCAACTCGACTTCAACTAAATGAAACCTATCTGTGACAGGAGCACGCCGCCCCTTGTTTTCCCCCATGCTGGAGCAAGCTGGATCCTCACTGTGGACATACACGCACAGATATACACACACCGACACACAAAATTACACACAGATGTACAGCACTCCCGAAGAAGAGAGGTTGATGGAAAGATGAGGACAGAAAGGAAAGATTCTGTCGTCTCTTCTTCCCTGCTGCCACATTGGGCCTTATCTCAACTTGTTATGTGTCTCCTTGCTCTCTGCCCCATGCTGTGACCCTGCTTTCCTTATTCCTCTTCTTTTTTACCCTGCGGCTAACACCTCCCTCTTTCTCGCTCTCTCTCTCTTTGCTGACCCAACGGGAGACTTTGCTCTATCTCTCTCACTCTTCTTTTTCCTCAAGTCTTTCGCTCTCAAATCCTAAGAATCTTTGCTCTTTTTCCAATACACTCTCTATATAATCTTTCTTCGCTGCTTCCTGTTCTTTCACCTCACACACCTTTTAACCTAGTGTTTGACCCATTGTGACCTTACTTTAACCAGCTATTTTTGATCACAGTCAAAGGGACACTGTGAGTTTGGCTTGGGTAAAGTTGTACCAATATAAACACCTTAACAGAGCAGTGTTAAAGCTGAGAGATCAATGCCTTGTTCATGCACATGTGAGTCAAGAATCATTCTCCCAGATTTTCTGAATCTCAGATTTTTTTGATTGAAACTGGTTTGTTGCATCCAGTCTAGTATTGTTCATCTTTCATTTCAGTTCATTTTTGACCTTGCAAACGGCATTTGACAAAACAATATCACCTCAAAGTCTATTCACTTGCTGTTCTGGAGCTTTCAATCATATCGCAAGATCTCCAACAATGGTTTGTAAGGTCAAGAATGTTAAACCAACATGGAGGAGATGGCTACTGAGAGCTTACAAAACAAACATTTGAAAGGGGATCTACTATTTCCATGACAACTGGTCAAACTTCATGTATAGTTGAAAATAATGTGATGTGATTGAGAGCTCCAGCACAGCTACTGAATGGACCTTGAGCTGAAATTGTTTTGTAAAATACCAGCAAACATCAACCTGACGCTCACTGCACTTAAGAGAATAAGAGCAACATAAACACTACAAAGAAGATGCTACAATTTTGGTAGGTATACACATGAGAAGGTGACAGTAATATCTTTTATAAAGCTACATATATGGTTACATAGTGCTTAAGATAGTCTATAGTTGAGCCCTGGATTCTAAGTTCAGTGTTTTCAGTTCAGTACAGAACTTATAGAAGCACTGTTCATAAGGTTAATTGCTCAGCAACCACCTATCTGCAACAGGGTTACTGTATCATGACTGCTGCTACAGCTTTCAGTGTGTTACACTGAGCTTTTAACCACTACGCAACATACTGTATATCAGAGTTGACTAGACTTTCCAATTTTAGTCATGGGTGAGAGGAGTTTCAGCGCTAAAAGCTACAGATTTGGTCAGTGACCCTGGTCATTCAGAACGATAATAAACAAATCTTTACTCCTCTAGCTGAACTAACTTCTACTGTAAAGTTTCCTGAATTCTCCAAAATTATTAGCGCTATCTTAAGTTGCAGTTCATTTTTCCAAAACTGGTATAGACACCAATTGGGGAACTCAAATTTTCTCAGAGATTTTAAATCCTTCTCCAGTTTATTGCTGTATTATTACAAGTACAGATTCAAACAGAGAAATCTGCAAGGGCTTTAACTCAATGGTGTACTATATGAAAAGTACATCACTCAAATAATTGTTCAGATAGTTAGCTTCTGAGGGTTTGAGCTTGTCTATTCATTAGTCCTTTTTTTATTATTATCCTGAAGGCATTCAACACATAAATCACAGGAATCCACAGATGACAATTAAAAACAATAATCCAGTCTAGTCTGATGAGAAAAAAATGTGTGTGTTAATAAACACAGACACACGCATCACATGTATAAATATGCAGTGGGCTGTCCGGGACCACATTGAAAATCTAATATTTTCACATAAACATTCTGAAACATTCTAAAAACACAAGATGTTATGTCATATAAAGTGAAGAAGATACACTGAAGATTTTTCTCCATTTCTAGGTCAGCAATGAAATTTCCTTTAGTTGTTCCCCATTGAAACATACTTTCACATGACCCTCAGCTAAGTGAAAGTGTCAGAAGTCATCTTGTTATTCTAAGCAAAGAGAGAGAGAGAGAGAGAGAGAGAGAGTTTCTCAGCATCAAATCATGACTGGAGTAAAGGTTTCTAAGAGGGCAGTGCATGGACCTCTAAAACACTTTACAGCAACTGGATCAGTTGCATCAAAAGCACGACCAGGCGAACCAAAAGTGACCACACATCAGAAGATCAATACATCAAGCGTAGTTCCCTGAGAGATAGAAATGCAAAAGCAACTTCATCACAGACACAGGATTTGCTAAATAAAGAATGCAAGACTCCAATCAGCAAAAGTCCTGTCAAAAGAAGGCTGTCTTGTAGCAGTCTCAGAGGATGAGTAGCAGTTTCTAAACCACTTCTCAGGAGGGGAAACAAGGCCAAACGCTTGGGGTGGGCTAATAAATACCAGCATTTCACAGTGGATGACAAGAAGAAAGTCCTATTTACTAATGAATCCAAGTTTGAGATGTGTGTCAGTCACAGAAGGATGTATGCAAGGAGATGAACAGGAGAGAGAAAGAAATCACAGTGTATCAAACAACACTGAAACATGGTGGAGGGAATATTCAGGTCTGGTGTTTTGCCGACTACTCTGGCGTTGGACACCTGCATTGAACTGACTACACCCTGACGAAGGAGAAGTACCACAGACAAGTTGTACCCTCTGGTTTGCATCTTTGTGGAGGAAGATTCATACTGTAGCAGGATAATGCCCCCAGACATGATTCAAAACTCTGCAAGAACTACTTGAAGGCCAAAGAAGACCAAGGAGTCCAGACTATCATGGACTTTCCTCCACAGTCACATGCCAGCTCAAGTAAATGCTGTTATTTAAGCAAAAGGAAGGGAAACCAAATAATAAGATATTCTGAAATCAAATTGTCAAACTGATATCATCTGTAATGAAAAAAAGGATTATAGCCAAAACAAAGGCAAAATAAAAGTATCTTGAATAGTGATCTCAGACTTTTGGACGCCACTGTATAGCAGTAAATACACTCCTATAGCGCATAAATAGGGCTTTTACTTACTGAGTATCACAGCCACAGTGACACTGGCAGTCTGTCTCTCAGAGCTCAGAGCCATTTATATCTCACTGCTGGTCCATTACCATTTCCTCTTATCTCAGCTGCTTCTCTCTATTCTCTCTCTTTTGCTTTTTTTCCTCCCTTTTCTAATCCCATGATTTCTCTCCCAGGGTGTTAATTTGCTGTGGTGAGGATCAGGGGCCAAAGGCTCCCAAATAATGTCAGGGACATCACAGGGACGGTGCAATGAACATTATTTGGAGAGTGTGTGTGTGTGTGTATGTGTGCATTTTGTTCATGCAGTGTTTTGGTGTGTTGTTTGTCTGTTGTGCTAAAATGTCTGCTCCTGTGATTGTCTGTTGTACTTGAAGACAAACATTTTATGTGGCCTCATGTGTACTCAAACCATATTTAAAAGGTCTGTTCACTCAAATGATTGAGTCTTGCATTTAGTGGTATCTACCCATGCAAAGTTTTGAGACATTTGTTTCTGAGATTTTCACCTCCACCCCAAAACAATAAAGGTGATTAAATTGGGTTTTTATGGTCCTCATAGCACTGACGAATTAAATCTAAAAAACTCAACAGTGTCTCTCCAGAAACAGTTTCCCCCATACTCGGGATAATTCTCTTACCGCACTGTGAACAGTTTTTGGTGGAACAACTTTCTACTGAAGAAACAGAGTAACTGGGACACTGTCACTGGAAAGAGATGTTCCTGTTGAATTTTTTAAATGTAATGTTCAATGCTGTGAGCAGCGCACACTGAATCCCCCCCCTCTATGTCTTGTATTGGGACAATGACACAAATCTAAGGGACAGCTATCTCAGAATCTCGAAGGAAAAAACAAACAAAACAAAACTACAGTGTCTACACAACCATAGTAGTGAGGAGATGATTTCTCTTTAAACTTTGCAGCACTCGAATCTCATACATTATGATTTGATGGACTCGGGCCCACATACACACACAGTCTGAACAACCAAATCTGCGCCATCAGCAAATGCAATGATAAAGCTCTAACCAGGTTCAGTCGGTCTGTTGAATATTGGATGAGAAAGAAGCAGCTTTCCAGCCTTGCAGCAGGTACAGCGGGTCAAAGTGCCAGATGTGGTATGAGCGATGCTGAGGCTGATCCATGTTCCTGTAAATGCTGCTCGCTTTGGGCCTGAACATGCGCTGCAGCTCCAGGAACAAAATGAGTCGAGTTTTCTGGCAGCAGCCAAAGCAATCGTTCACCTGTTTCACCCTCCCTTTCTCCCTCCTCCTCGGTAGCTCAGCCTGACAGTAGTCACTAGTCAAAAGGTCAAGCGGATGGAACCTTAATTTTGGCTGCAGCCCTTGCAGACATTCAGATCAAAGGTTATCTAATCTGGATTTACTGCCTCCATGTTGCATTTATTAGACGAGATAGATGTGTTTGCTCGAGATTTCACTGATAAGCCACAGGAATATCAGAAACTCATACTCCAATTCTCCAGTGAATTGCTGCATCCAGCCCCCTCTCCTGTTTGCTCGCTCCGTTTCTTTCTCCCTCTCTCCCTCAAATACAATCTCAGACTCCAGAAATAAGATCGGAAGAGGATCTGCTGAAGGGCACTCTTCACATAGAGCGATTAAGACATTTCTGGCACATTCTTCTGCATCCTGCTTTTCCAGTTTGAGAGGTGAAACAGAGTAATCTCACGCTGCATTGGCTCTAAAAGACAAACCAGGCTGAATAATTACACAGAGCAGGACAATAATCAACAAAGTCCTGACATAACAAAGGCAAAGCTTATAATTGTCTCTCCAAACTGCTGACAGCTTCCCTCGTCGAATCGCCTTGCTTAATGGTTAGCGTTGAGACTGTGCAGCCAGAGAGACAGATGACAAATAAATTCAATTATTGCATGAAAAAGAGCCACTGTCAGTGCTGTCGAGTAACAGTTGAGGAAACGCTGAGGCGATCAGCAAAACAGTGTTAATCGGACCTGAGCCAAAAGCAGTAGGTGGCAGACTTGAGAGGAAAGTCATCTGATGATCTTTTACGCTCTTCTTACAAGGTGTGAATCTTGTTCTCCTTTCTTTGCAGTGGTGGTGCGCTACAACCACTCTCCAAGGATGGCTGCTGGCCGGCGGAGGTGTGAATGAGTAGATGAATGTCGCGCCTACAGGCTTTCGGACCTCACAGAACAGCCTGGTTTTATTATCCAAACTGTGGATGCAAGCCAAGCTATTGTGCAGGCTGATTTAATGAAATCCAGCCATTTTAGACCACCACACAACCAGCACAGTGTTTTATTTGGCCTGCCGTATGCTGCAGGAATGTAAAATGGTCAATAATGTTTGATATCAACATTTCCAGTAATTTAGGGAGCAGCGTTAATCCTGCTGAAACACATGCCAAGGTTCTGATCTCAGTTTTGGAAAAAAAAAAGAATCTTGTTCGAGGGAGCTTTAAACTGAGTAATCTATAACTACAAACACCAACGCGTGCATGAGGAATGATTACATTAGATAGCGATAAAACACAAAATCTAAATCTTACTTCAGTTGCCCTTGATGTTGCTGCTGTGCATTTGCTACTGTAGTTGTTAACTTTTCCACTTGATTACAGATGATAAAGTGGACAGAGAGAAAGACGGACTAAGAAAGAGTGAGGCAGCTACTGCTGGAGGTTTCCCTCCCACAGTGTATGTACTTAAAGGTTTAACAATTGTGTTTATGTGTTTGTGTATGTATCTGTGTGTGTGTGTGTGTGTGTGTGTGTGTGTGTGTGTGTGTGTGTGTGTGTGTGTGTGTGTGTGTGAGCGAGACAGAGAAACAGTGTGAGCCGAGCTGGACCCCTGTGTCTCCTAGTCATTACAGCTCATTTGTCTGAGTGCTATTCCACTTGGCTGGGTTGAGTTAACAGTTTGCCCCGGCGCTCTCCACCCTCCTCTGAGCCGAGTACAGCGACACATGTGGAGAGAAGGAAATGGGAACATAATATATGGCTTTGTCTGGGCGGGTGCACATACACACACACATCATGTACACCAAAGAAAACTTTGCTCCTTAATAAAGACACAAGCACACATAAGGATGTTAAAATCATCTTATGATATAAGACAAAAAAGGTTTGTGAGTCAACTCTCAGCACCAGCGGCTGTTTAATCCTCCTGATCCCCTGCAAAGTCTAATGACAGCTAATCAGATGCACATCCACACTCTAATTAACCAATTAGCAGCTAATGGATACACATACACCATGCAAAACACTGTGGATTCAGTATGAGACATTCATAGTTTTCACTTTACCCAAGACTCTTTTCTGGCCAAATGAGAAAGACAGGAGGCTTTAACAAAAGACAATCAGCTACATCCCCCGTGTTGTTGCAGCACAAAAACTGAGGCACTGTATAGTAACAAAGCCGAAGATGAAAATAAGAAGGCTTAACATTCAAATTAGTGCACACATTATGTTAATAAATACATACAATAATGCCATCTGTGCACACACACATTCACACAAAAACCCAAGCATAGCAACCGTTCTACATATTTAAAATTGTGTCTATATTTGAAGATCACAGACAGACAATTTCTATGCTGAATATCTTTTTGCCCCCTTAATTAGCATCTAATAAAATTAATGGGCAGAGCATCCACTCAATGAAATGTTCCAAAATGCAAAATAGATGTAAAATGAGACACAGGACTGTCTCATTTTCAGTGAGGCGGCCCAAAAATAAACTTCATGTCATGGTGGTTATTCAGATTTTTATGACTCTTGCCTAGTTGTAATTCTGAGAGATAATTTGTCCAAATGTTGTCATAGATACAGTGGGATCCAAAAGTCTGAGACCACTTTCCCATTCACATGAATATATCTTCTTTTTTTTTAACTAGTTCCATTAACTGCATAGGAGCACACAAACTGAAATAATATGGTGACACACCAGGACCTCAGAGTGATTGATATATATATTAACCATCAATAAAACCTGGGCAACTAAGTAAAGAGAGAAATTACAACAATGCAGCACAGCAGGGTTATATATAAAGAAAAACCTGGGTAAACAAGACAATTATCTGGTATGTGGAAACCATCTGGCTGCTTCTATTCAGCTCCAGTAGAAATAACTTCTTTAGAGCTCTTAGCTAATGGAGCAACAACTGAGTAAATTTAGGTCTTATTGTTAAACACAAACAATTTGATGCCATTCCATTTTATGAACACGTTGTATGAGTATATATTCATAGGCCATTAATATTCATATTAATGGTTTTCTTACCCTTGACATGATATATGAGATGAATATGGAAAACAATATGGAACTGGTAAATAAAGTATTTAAGAGATTTTGCAAGCACTTTTTATCCTACTATCAAAAATTCACTAGGTTTTGACCCTTATAATATAATATTTAAAGCTTCTTTCTATATTAAAATGGATAAAATGACTACATGTAATGTGAAATGTGTCACTTGTAATGAAGAACCCATGGAGATTGATCACCAGCTCTACACTTCCCCTCAGCTCTGAGCCTTTTAGCGTCTTTTTAACTAACTAGTGTGGTTTTACGTCTCATAACTTTGCTGTTTTAAATTCACTCTCACTGTGGAACATTTAGAAGCTAAAACCCCAGATATTTCCCTCAGGAGCTGGTGAAGATAAAATGCTAAAAGGAGCGGGAATATTGTACGTAAATTAGTCAGTTGGATCATGACTCTAATTAAAGCTAATGTTACTCTGCTGGATGTGTAAATCAGCCACTGTTAGCCAAGATATTTTCTATAACTTTGTTATATATTATTATATAATTATAATATTATATTGTTAAATATATATATATGTTGGATGTTAACTAAAAGGAACTTGTGATGCACAAATGGCAAAAATATCTGAGGTAATGCAGCAAGTTTACTTTTGAAAGTTAAATGCCCCACACAGTTTGAGCACAACTCTTTAAAGGACTAGTTTGACAATTTGGGAAATTCATATATTTTCTCTCTGGGTTACAGGTAGATGGGGATATTGAACTCTGTTCGATATAAATAATATATATTTAATAATCAAATTTAAGATCCAAATAAAAAGTGTAAAAATTTTAATCAGCTGATATATATCACTATTATTTTTCGACTCTCAAAAATTGATAGCTCAATAGTCTAGTATTGCTTGGTCTTTATAAATGAAGGGTAAGGGAACCTCTAACTTTTATCATTGGACTGACAGATTTAGGTCTAAAGTGAGAGGATGTTAATTAAAAATCTGCAAAGAGTAAACAAAATTTCAAGACTAAATTCATTGCAATTCAAGTCAAATTTATCACTGGTAAGAAGACTGAATGTTTGAGGCGCTCAGAGGTGTCCACACATACACACACTGTATGAGCACTAACACACTCACTATAATACACCCACATACGCACGCGACTCACAAGTTCACAGATTGACTGTGCTCAGCAAGAAGCGCTTCACGGATGGCAGTTTTCCTTTCTTTTTCCGCCTGACAGACTTATCAACCGAGCTCAGGTGGTGCCCCATCTGCTTACGCACATTTAAAATACACACACAAAACACACACACCCACACACTCACTTACTGCTTACACAAGTAGACACATGCTCAAGGAATAAACTCAATCAAATGTCTGCCCTTCAAATTTCATTTCTGATCCCCCTGGGTCCTTCTCTCCCTCCCTCTCTCTGACCACATCCCGACCTCTCCTCCTGTTCTCCCTCGACTTTCTTGTCCTCTGTGTGGCAACCATACTCTCCAACAACCTCAAGCTCTCCTTCCAGTCTTTATTTAATCTTTCTCACTGTCCTGCATGTCCACGTGCTAGGCCCCACATCTACCCTGCAATCCCAGTGATCATGCACCCTGCTGTGCAGAGCCCACCCTGTCCAATGCAGCAGATGGCTGAGCAACACATGCGTGCACACAAACAATCACGACCACCAACACACACACACACACACATGCTCAGGCATAAAAGACACACTCAGGCCTCGGAGAATACACCAACTACACAAAATGTCAAGCTACGTTCGTATTTATCTGCACACCAAATATAGTACATCAGAACACAGTTCTTCACACTTTACATTGCGAAGCGGACACACAGACACACTCAGCTCAGTTAGTCAGTCATAATAAGGACTTCAGCTTCAGAGGAGTTCAAAACTTGATCTGGAAAACTTACATATATTTCTCTTTCACCAAGCCATCGGGGTATAATGCATCATAAATGTATTCATCCCGCCAGCATTTATGCATTTATATAATTCTGTTGTACAGAGCCACAAGCTGCTGTGAATCAATACACACTTCGGCCTTGCATAATGGGGCTGCAGGATGCATAAGATATGCACATACCAAACACTATAAAATGGGCCTTGACAGAAAACGCTTCAAGAAACTGCTGAGAACAAAGAGAAAGTGCTGGAGGATCGAGCATGAGGAATGGGAGGATGCTGTGTACATATAATGCCACAAACGTCTATTCTCAAGAGGCAAATGATTCTTTATAAAGCCTCCTGCGACTGCATTACAGGCAATTAAAGATGCAAAAATATTAACCTAACGCAATTCCCCCTCTGTTTGTTTACTTGCAAATAAACACACTGGCTGGACAACAGCGCTGGCTGGTAAACTGACCTCTCCATAAAGTGCCATTTGTTAGGCAATTATCTTTATTCTACCAAGCAGAAAATAACTTGTGCTGAATGGTAAGGTGTGCTGGTGCGAAGCTCGTAATACCATGCAGACACTATAATTAGCCAGCTCTTTACAGGGGGAAAGAGTAGGGTCCTGGCCGACCTGAGGGAAAAATCTAACGGCCAAAAGCAATTTGCAGGCGCCTACCAATTTCCATGAATAATTCTTTGATTTTAACGATGTAAACAAAAATGGTCTTCAATGGCTTGGATATCGGCAGCGGTCGGACAGGGAATGGTTGGCTGGGTGCTTAGAAAGTGAGGATGGACTGTACGTAGCTGGTGTTAAAAAGTAGATGTTAATGTCGTGGTGTTGGCTGTAAAAGAGCTTGCATTCAGTAGCCCAACAAAACCAACTTTTCACTGTAACCTGAATCAGTAGTCATTTGTTTGATTGTGGAAAGAACACGTCTTTTTCGAAATATTATGCGTTACTCTTGTGTACTTTTAAGTATAAGTATCTAAGTGTGAAAAGAATATGGAGCTCTAAAACACTGCTTTTCAGATGTGGGCTAAAATGAATACAATACAATGGCAAGCCACCTCTGTGTCACCTTGTTGCAGCAGTGGATGTTTGTCATTGGTGCATGGATGCCGGCAGTGTGTTCTGGGTCAATTACACCGGTAGGAAGCAGATCATGTCCCCAGCACCTTGTTCTAATGTCAGTCAGGACAAAGAGGATGCAGTTTATGTCTGCTTATCCGCGTGAGTGTGTGTTTACCAGCAGAAAGTCTTGGCCGGGTCCTGGGTGTCTGCATCTCTTGCCGCGCGTGCGGCAGCATGTGGTAACGCTTGGCTTCGTTGACCAGATCACGACACGCCTCCGACGATTTGATCAGCTCCTCGTTATCCACCACGTTCAGTAGGTAGGACGGGTGGATGAAGGGAAGACGCACCACTGCCAACAGTTCTGACAAATGCTGAGGAGACAGACGCAGAGGAGGAAAAGAAGCAAAGAATGATTGGATGTTGAAGGAAGCAATCAGCGAATGTTGCTTAAATATCAGAGGCAAAAATAAAGCAAACACTAATAAAACAGTGTTTGCAGACATCTAAACTAATTTAGATTGAGTGAAATTTTCAGGGATGATCAAAAAGATTTTACATGAACAACATTAAACAAGTAGCAGATAAAAACAAACTGAATCATAGGCAGTGAACACGGAGTTGTAACATCTTTCTCAAAGAACAGCTGGATTAACTCCCAACCTCATTATACATGTTTTTTTCTGTACAAATAACCATGTTTTATATCTTAAAAGAAGACAGGAAAGGCAACTCGTGTATTATCTCAAATCATATTTGATAAAAGCATGGGCTGTTAGGGTGAGGAAACCTATTTGTAGAAAGACCATTAGATCAGTTACTGTCTGTGTCAGGCCCTCAAAGCTTCAGCTCAACACCCTGCATGTGTCAATTTTCTATTTCTATACTTGTGCAGGACAAAATGCCCTGGCAAGGGTAGAAAAGTGAGAAAATATCCTTCATGCACCATGACAGGCGTAGTCACTCGTTCATTTCAAAAACAAGAAAAAACAACTCTCAAGACTTCTAATTCTGTCATTAAGAGTTATTCATCACTGACTAACATTTGGCAAAACTTTTCAGCAAGATCCGCTCACCATCCCAATTTTGGATGTGCATTTGGTTACGCTGCAAGAGCTGAAATGAGGCAGCAGGGGGTATCTTACCACTTCCACCTTCTGCTTGAGATTTTTTTTCTGACAACTAATGTTCTTCTGCAGCTAAATTAAGACCCAGCTCTGGTTAATAACCCATTCAAGCCAAGATGCTACAGCGCCACCAGTTAAACTTTTGAATTGAATAAAATGATTTAAAAAAAATAAACACTAATTTCAAATAATTGTGGCTTGAGATTTTTTTTTTTTTTTTTAAGGGGCCCCTTTTTTAACGCTGCGGAGCTTGTGCATGAGGATTTGTCTTTGAACCGAAATGATGAAAACCTTCAACCACAGCAACACAAATATTTGTGCTTGTGTGAGTGTTCTTCCGATCACTGGGTGTGCATTTACCATTTACATGTGCTTACACTGTATAGGTGTTCAGATGCAGAGGCAGGACAGACTGTTACCATGGCAACCTTGTCTATAGCTCTTGCTGCTCTGTGTGTGTGTGTGTGTGTGTGATTTTTTTTTCCCAGTGAGTGTGTATAAGTGTATGTGTGCTGGTCTGTAGCCCCCATGGGAGTTTCATCTATGTCGACAGTAAAAGCTGTAAACAAGCATGGACAGAGCGACAGAGAGCTGGGCGGAGATTGACCCTGTTGACCCTTCGGCTCAGAGCGACGTGACTGAGCCACACAGGGAGAGCGACAAAACAACAGACTCAGAAAAACACCATTCAGGGGAGAACAAATAATAAGCTGACACTCTGCCTAAGCATCTCCCTCTCCCACCTGAGGCCTTTTTACTCTGGCATGTGTCCCATTTGTTCTCTACCGATGTCCTGGGCGCATTGGACCAAAAAGGAGGAAATAAGACAGCCAAAGATAACAGGAGAGGGACTAAGAGGATGAGAGGAGGGACTGGCTTGGGCAGGAAGGGACAGAACAGCAAAGAGGATGGGACAAAGGAGAAGAAAAAGAGTAGCAGGACAATGAAATGAAAAAGACAAGATAAGCGAACTCAAGTCAACTGAAGAGAAGATGGGATAGAGGATGTCACTGTTCTACGCCAGTCAGAGAAATCTGCTGATGACATTTCCTCTCTGTGAGGGAGCTCGGAGAGAGACGCCGTCCTGCTGATGGGACTGTCTGCTTCCCTCCTCCATGAACGCGCACAGCTTACCCAACAGTTTATCAAACAAACAGCTCAATACCCACATAAACACTGAACTGAGGTGCTGGGAGTGACTGCCAAACACAGCAAGAAGGTAGTCAAAAGCAAGCTACTTAGCATACAGGGATATTCTTAAGGGAAGAATCACTAGCTCGGGAGAAGCTCCTACTTCCAATTAAAGTGCCCCCATAGTGGGAGACTTGCCCCAGTAATTACAGAGTCATGTCACACTCAAATGGAGGTGACTTAAGCTTCAGGCTTACTGCTCTGCTTTTATATTACAAGATACTTTTTTCCAGGTCTACTGCAACCTCGCCTACTTGGGTCTTATGACATGTTATATTATATTATTATTATTATAATGCCAGTAATCGGATGTGGACAAATTTCAAAAAGTAAATCTCTTTGAGACAAACATCCTTCAAATTCACACAAATGCAGGAAGAAAAAAACCTTCATTTTGTTGTATTTAAACTTGATTTTGGCTCATGAGGTCATGCATGTGCATCTGCAGGTCGTCTGAAATAGGTCTACAACTGACCGCTCTGACCCTCAGAGCTAAATTAAAGCTGAATATGGGGCAGTTTCAGCCAGGTGGTGCCCTTAGTGGCATGGCAGAAATAAATGTGCTCAAACGGTCTTGCACTGCATGGTCAAATCTTGCTCCTATTTTGAACTGCAGGTGGACGAGCGAGAAAGCAAGAAAAGAAAGAAAGAAATTATGTCTTTGGTCCTCTTGGGTGTGGAGTTTGCATGTTGCATGGGTTTCATGTGGATTTCATCCAAATATTCTGCTTCTCCTCTTCAGTCAAAAAACATGCTGCTAAGGTGGGCTGGAGACTCTAAATTACCCGAATCTGTGTGTATAACTGCATTACACTCACAACCTATCCCAAGACTTTCCTTGCCTTCCGTGGACTGCATCCTGGGATACATATCAGTGACCTTGAATAGGAATAAGCAAGCATAGAAATCGGTCATTGAGGTGCTCTTCAAGAAACGGACTGCTTTCAGAATTTGTAAAGAAGATGAACACTGAGCACAACCAGTCAGCAGGCTGAGAGTTCAAGGCATGATGGACAGACTAATCTGTGTTAGAGCTCCGCGCCCATGTGTTCTCATTAGCAGTATTGTCTGGGCAAACTGGGAAAACCACATCCACATCAGTGCTCAGTTACACACACACTTCCATGCCAAGTTAAGTTCCCTTTACCTTAGGAAGATGAAGTAAAGAAAAACAAAAGCATTCTACTGTACCATCTGCAAATCTTAACTACACACAAACCCACATCTGTTGTAGCCTCTCTTCCCTTGCCAAACATCTTTAAAATGGCAGTAAAACTACCTCAAACAGAGAGCATCTGGTCTGCAGAAAGGTAAGGACTGTTACCTCATAAATATCCAGCCAAAAGACACCCACACTTATATGCACAAATATCTGCACATGTGAGAGACAGAAAGACACAGACGCATACACTGCAGCAGCAACGTCTGTAGCGTCATTGTGTTTCATTATAACCATGTACCGTTTGTGGTCATAGTTGTCGTTAATCTGGTTGGTGTGTTCAGTCCGAAGGCAGATTTGACTGTAAATCTTGTTGAAGAGATTAAGAAAATGTAAAGTTACTGAGGCTGACCTCTGATTAAATAAACAACCGTGGATTCAATTGTGGGGTGTGTGTGTGTGTGTGTGTGTGTGTGTGTGTGTGTGTGTGTGTGGGTGTGTGCGTGTGTGCGGATGGATGTTTGGTGGAGAGTGGTGGGATAATGCCTGGCTGTTTTCCTCCCTCATCTCTCACCGTCTGCCCCTCTATTTCTGGAAAAAAAAACAAGTTACTCTTCCTCTCTACTTCTAACTAACTCACTATCTCTCCCACTTCTTTTTCCACTTTCTGTCTCTCTCTCCACCTCCATTCCCGCTCCTCGCTCTTCCTCCCACACACGCATATATCGGCATGGAAATGAGGGAGAGTTGCACACTAGCTGCTAATATTCAAATCCAAAGTGTCAGATCCCATGAAAAAATGGAGTCCTGCTTCGTGCCAGCCATTGAGACTCCTCAAGCAGGAATTATTGCAAATACTGTTTACTTAAGGTTCTTGTTTATCTGTTGAAAGAAAGTGTTTTTAAGACAAGAACGTTTTGTTGTTACCTTGATACCGCCAGGGAGTAATGCCTTCCTTATTTTTTTATTTAAGTTAGAGGATTTTATGAGCTACATTGTGTTCTCTTGTATTTTTTAGTAGTGTAGAAATGCAATCTGCTCTGTCATACCTTGTGGTCATTGACTCACTCACCGACATTAAATGGACGGTTAGGGCTGCCATCAGTGGTGGCAGCACCTTATCTAATCACATGCTTTTATGCAAATCTAGATCAAATGTAGTTCAGTTACCCAGTGTCCAGTTAACCAGCAGTCATATGTCTTACACAACAGTACGGGTACACTGTGGGACTGGATAGTTTCAAGCCTCTGGTTTTTAATCGCTGCCTTTAATTACTGTTGTTTTCTCTTAAATCGCTTGCCATTAAGTAAATGCACTCAAATCATTAATTTGGGGGAGGATCAAATCCATATTTGCTTTTAACTGCTTTTAAATGCCAATGTGTACCTGGGCATATGCTACAAATCTGTTTATGGATTATAGGTATGAAAAGGCCATGGCCCCATTTTTTATGTAGCCTAACAGAGCTTGTTAGCCACGCTAGCAGGACAGCTCTGGGGTTGATGTTCATGTGGTCAGTCAACTACTTTGGTCCAAATATTTCAACTATTGGATGAATTCTCATGAAGTTTTGCACAAATTGCACAATGTCTCTACATGACGAATCCTACTGACTTTGACGATCAGCTGACTTTTTACCTAGCAGCGTTGTCAGGTCAAATTTCCACTTTGTATACATGCTCAACTAAGATTAACTAAGTTCGTGGTTCTGTATGAGGCTATAACTGATAAACATTAGCGTGTTAACATTGTCGCTGCTAGCATGTAGATTCCTCACAGAAAGTGCAGCAGGTATCTGATGTTTCGAAAGGGCAAAGTGACAAGTAGGTCATATGGTTTTGAGTTGAACTGTAATTTAGAGAGGTATGTCCTTGAAAAATTAGTAACACAGCTGTACTAGATAATAATTTGCTCAGTTACCATTGTTGAAATATTACATTAATAATGTACCGGCAGCTTTATATGATTTCTAAGCCCTTCCATTACCTCTGTCTTCCTTTTCCTATCAAAACCCAAACTGCCAAAATTCTCTCAGGCATTATGTTTATGGATGAAATCTCTTCTTTTGGTGGCAGATACACTCATGGGATTACAATAATATTGCCAACATGCACCTTGCAGGTGAACTGAGGCTTAGTTCTTCAGTAAGGGAAAATTAAATGACTATATTCTTGTGCTTTATGCATATCTGGATAAGTCAAGATTTCTTACATGTCTGAAATTGAGTTCATGGCAGATTTTTCTGTATTTCAAAGGCTAATCTGAAAGGCAATAGAGTTGATATTTTAAGAGACTGAAACCTTCCTCAGGTGTTAAGTCTGGTAAATATTGAAAGACGCAAAGGCATGAAGGCTTTTACCGTCCTCTCTGGAAGCATGGGGAGTGAAGAGTGCATGCTCTGGATGCATGCCGTGTGAATTGTGTGTTAAAAGGGTTTGATTGTTATTTTGCCTATATGTGTGCATGCATGTGATAAAACTCACACAACGCTCAAGCCAGTGAGTGACGTGCCTGCACTCTGCAGATGTGTGCAGACAGCATACTGTATATCTGACTCCATTTCTCTCCATCTTCAACAAGCTCTCAAGCAGCCACTCTCTCATGCACAGGCACGCATGGTGAATGCGAGCGCTGTCCCTCCAGACGAATGGTGTGACCTGTCATTTTCATCTTCTCGCCCACTCATCCAGGCAATTCATGTAAATCTTTTTAACATCTGATGGATTTGAGTCATAACAGCTACTGTGCCAGTTGAGAGATACAGCGCCTACTGTGCATTTAAAAAAAATATGGCACGATCTTTTCATATTCTTAATGAGGAGTTCAGTGTTTTTTAACATGTGAAACATATGGAAAGTATCCACAGGAGTCTGTGGACATATGGTAACGCTGCTTTTAGCTGGTCCGCCCACACTTAATTCGCCCACTTCCCTTCTCCCTGGACAAGCAGCATTTATAAGGAGTCCATATGCTTATCCAATTGTATTCTGACATACAACCCAGATAACACCTTGTGACTTCGCCTCTTTATTGATTTTTATCTTGCACACTGACCCAATGCAGCAACAAACCAGGTAAACATTCTCAGTGCCAGCGGATTCACATGCCCTGCAGCCCTGTCAGAATGCATATACTTTTAAACTCACACACACACACACACACACACACACACACACACACACACACACACACACACACACACACACACAGGATGAGAATGGGCTGAGCCTGCTGAAAGGCAGGGATAATGTGTCTAACAGCGAGCCTCTCAGGTCTGTCAGAGGCAGCAGAGAAACAGCCAGGAGGCCGCCATCCGCTAACACAGATGACAAATGTCCACTGAGCATTTCCCATTCCACTACTGTCAGCGAGGACTAACGCCTCTTACTATATGTGTGTGTGTCTGCGTGAAGTGATTCAGTGCCACGGTGGCATCAAATAAATGACACATGAACGGTCATATCTATTTGCTTTGCTCTGAGTAGATAGGAGTATGTGTCTGCTTTAGTGTGAAAAATGGACAACCCGCTGCTTAAAACGCAGCCCTGAATGGAAAAAAAAAAACAAAAAAACAAAAAAACAAAAACACACACACATACTCACTCACTGATTCACAAGTGTGTGTTCAATAGAGCATGTGCCCATGTTTAGTCTCACAGCGCTAACAAAGCCACTCAGCTGAAATGACCACAGCTCAGTGTCCCTTTGAGTGTGTGCAGGTTTCTGTGCAAGTGCTTTTTCTTCAGGTTAAAAAAATTTATGGATGAGTAAAATATGCTCTCGCAAATGGCTCTTCATCTGGGTTCAAGAGATGCTTTGCTGAGCGTGTTTGTGGGTTTTTATGACTGCCTGGCGTAACCATGTGTGCACATCAGCCAAAAGGATGGATGGGGGATGGAGAGAGATGTAGCGAACGACAGATGCTGACTGCTGCCCTGAGCAACTACTGACAGGTGCAATGTGTTCTCCTCCAAGGCCTACTTCAGCATGATTTCATTTAAAGGAAAAAAAAAACAAAAAAAAAAACGTTTTCTTATGCTCATTTAATTAAAAACACATTTCGTATGAGAGACTGCTTGAGGTACGTTAACATAAAACTTTCTGGCTTGTTTCTCACTGAATCATCTTTGACATCGACTGGCGTCTGTTTGATGATATAGTGGGTGGAGTACATTTTTACTATTCATCATGAATCTTGGGAAATCAGAGAAGATTACTGCCTTTGAACAGATAGTGTAAAGTGTTTGTTCTCTATGCACTGTATCGCTCAAGCAACTCTTCTGTGTTTATAAGAGAGAGCCCAGTGGAAAATGAGACGCCTTTGACTCGCTGTGGATATGCAGCCGCCGTGGTTGAGTAGCTTTGGTTCAAATGGCTGCACACATCAGGACCGAGCACGCTCTGGGACAACAAAGGACACAGATGAAAATGGAGGTCCGGAGTTCACTGGCTTGCATCAGATCACGTCCATTCTCTAATACACAAGTCGTACTTGTGCCGATAAACAAGTGACTCCCAGTCTTGTGTGAATGTTTGAGATATGAAGAGTGACATCCCGTGCATTTTATGTAAATCCCTGTGTGTACGTGTGTGTGTGTGTTTGTGCAGGAATGTGTGCTTGTGAGTTGGAGAGAAAAAGCAAAGATTGCTCGCTGCATCAATCTCCATCGCCTGGCTTCGTCTCCTCAAGAGTGTGTATTTGTCACAGATCATGCTGGGGGCGTCCTGTGTTGCGTTCACTTTGACTTGCTCTACAAAACAGCTTCCTTTTCAAGGATGATTGTTGTGACATAAAGTTCCTCATCTCAAAAAAAACCAAAAAGAAAAAACACACTATTAACCTTTTAAGGCGCGTGCAACGATGAAAAGTTTCCATTTTGAACTTGGAGCTTAAAAAGAGAGTCACTAAATTAAAAGTGATGCTTGTGGTGAAAGGGTCATTTGTGGATTTGAAGGTAAATGAATCGTAAAACAGTGAGGGAAACTCAGTTTATATCCCTTCACAGCCTCAAAGCATTTTTGTCCTTTGATAATTTCATTCTCTAACTACATAATGATAGCATCATTTGTTCTGGGAAATGATTTTTTCTTCTTAATGAGTGCTGAACGAAAAAAAAGAATCACATCACCACATTACCAGACTCAATTGTATAAAATCCCCAAAATAATATGAAGTAATACCTTTAACTATATTAATTTGGCTTGGGAACTGCAAATGTCAGGGCAGGCCATTGTTATTTCTGATGAGTGGACAGCGGGCCCTTGCTAATGGCAGGGCTGGCCTTTTTTATCATGAAAATACACCATTACCTCTCCTTTTTAGCTGTTACATTAGTTGGCCCCTTTCCAAAGAGCCAATTAATCAGCCTCTTTTGTCAGGTTGAGTCACCTGGCAAGATAGGATCCTCTATGAAATATGTTGGAGTGAGGCGTAATGGAGGTCCTATTCAGGGATTTGGCAGTGGCTGGCCTGTTATAATTGGAGCCGTGTGTCTGTGGTTGTCCCACAAAAGACTGCTGGGTGAAAGGAAGGACAGGTTTCTCTCTGTCAGCACCTTCACAGAGAAAACACGATGCAGGAGAGCATTTCAGCCCCTTGTTTATTGAACTTATGAAAGCAGCGTTTTGTAGACTAAATGAGAAGGGAGATTTAGTTCTCTGATGTTCTATTTCAATCTCCACCTCCGCGTTTAGATGTATACATTAATATATTCATCATTTATTGCAGGGCTCCAACAAATGGCCAATTTTCATTATTGAATCATGCTTTAATCTGTCTGTTCTGCTTTTATTAATGATTAGTTTATAAAATGATAGAAAATTTCCCCTCACCGTTACCCATTTGCTTTAAAATACAGAAACAGAAACATGCAGATGCTTGCAGGGCGGCACACCTTCAGTGATAGTCAATCAAAGAAAACTGTAACAGCTCTCTTCTTTCATTCAGTGGCTTTGTGTCTCATAGCAAACCATTATTAACGCTCAAATGCTCTCGCTCTGTCTCTAAGCGATGTCCGGGCCCCGTTTCCTGGTGCCATCGGATGTTAGTGACAGCATAGCGGAGAGAGAAAATTGCATATTATTTACCCATCGCCTTCAATATGCCACTTTTCCACTCTATAGCCTGCAGCTTACAACCCACAGCACATGCAGACACACAAACTTACAAAGACACACATAACACGCACGCTCAGATGAATGCAAACGCACATGAACTTAGCTCAAGGCTTAAAGCTTTTCTTCGCCTCTTGCCCGAATTTCTCAGCAATGCTGTGACATTCTGCCCTGACATGTCATTAAAAAGTGTCACAGGTTCTGGGGTAGTGATTTCCACTGCTCTCTGCCTCCAAACGGGGCAGCGGGGACGGAGGCGAGGGAGAGCGGCGAGCTGGTGCTGGACCGTGCATGTAAACTCAGCCCACAGGGTCGCAAACCTTCTCCTGTGGCTTGACGAAAGCAGACTATTCCCTCTCTGCTCTCCTCCTCTCCGTCTCTCACCAGGACTTTGCTAGTTGTTTTTTCGGTCACACATGGATAGGAGATTTGAGCTTGACCGAGAGCTCAATCACATCTCCGCGCCCCGGATGTCATGGCTCTGCGCAGAGGCACAAACCATTGGATATCAGATTAGAACACAGAGCCTCTTTTTCCATTCCACTTTCTTCATTTCTCACCCTCTCTTTTGCTTTTCTCAATCACTCCTTGGCCATTTCTGTCTTTCTGTTTCGCTCTGCTTCTCTCGCTTGCTCCAACTCTCCTCCAACCCCTCCTTCTTCTCTCCCTCTCCCCTCGGAGACGGGGTGACCCGGGTGTCTCTTCTTAGGAACCAGTGCGGTGGGTTGTTCAGACAACCGGGAAAATCTTCAATTTCTTTTTTTCTTCTACTTCATCTGAGTAACTCACCTCTGCACCTCTCCATTAGAGTGTGAGATTGCAGGAGTCCGCCGATCTCAGCTGGCTGGAGGTTTGCAACGCAGATGACAGGGATCGTATGTTCTCCGAAAAACTGTGCATCAGCCTTCTTGTGGCTCTTTGTGAATTTGCAGGAGCACCGCATAAAATTTTCCCATCAGTCACCACACAAATGCCAATTTGAGTGGATTTATCAGCAGTAGAGTCTGATAACCATGTCAAAAAATTGATTCTATACTGTTTCTCTCTTATTTTAATCTTAGAATCTGTGTGAGTAGCTCCGCTTCCTTATTTCTGACAAGCATCACCATCTGCTTTCAATAGTTTGTCCTTAAACTTTGTGTGGCATTTAATACTCTGGTCTGATAGATTTCACCATAATCTCAGAGTGCCACATATCAAAGGATAAATGCTAAATGTTTAATCCAAATGGTGAAAAATTCAAATATTGACGTATGTGCCTCATAAAAGTAGGTGCCAATAAAGTAACATTGATTGCAGAGGTCTGCACCGAATCTGATTCAGCTGATATAAGGCTGCTCCCCCACTTGCTGTCTGATGAGAAGACATTACTCTGAGCGAACGACTCTTGCAGTGATGGACTGGTGTAATTTATCTGATGATAATCTCACCTCCATTTTTAAACAGCTATAAAATACTTTAAAATCATCAGCTTTAAATTCATGTTTTTTATGACTGAATCCATAAAAATCTCATGACCTGAAGTTTTTAGCCACTGGATGGATCTGTCTACGGCGCAGTCTTTTTACCTTTTCATGAATGTGGGCTGGAGTTGACGCTCTGACCTTGAGGCTTATTGATTTCACGTTTGTTAAAATTTGACCCGCTGTACCTCACTGTCAATACCTATCTAGGAGATATAACCTTTGATTATGATTAACAGCCCCTAAGAATAAATCAAACACCTGTTAAGACTGCGGCCGTCTGTGTTTTTGTTGGGATTGTCATGCAGTATAATGTCTCACAAACAACTGAAGTTGAACTAAGAGTAGAGTGCATTCTGATGGCAAGGCACTCCTTGGATTATGAACAAATGCTATCGTGGGCTGCCTCTGAAGCACAAAGTTGATGAATACAACACAACCAAGAGAAAATGAGGAGCCACTTGTCTGGTTTCTTATGCTGTGTACCGTACACTACACTCATACGGCTCCACAGACATACAGTATCTGTACCGTCAGTGGTAACAAGGGGCTTTATCTCACTTTTTTGGTCTCATGATACACATGCAGTGTGAGCTCAGTTTGGTAAAGTACACTGTGGCGTCACAGCAGAGCAGACACACACTTCGCAAACACACTCGTCGGCTTTCTTTTTTTCCCCATTACCTGCACTCTGGAGTTGGGGTCTTGTTTGATCCATTTGATGACCGTCTCGTAGACTAGCTCCTCCGCCTTTGTGTTTAGACTGTCGTTGGACAGATACGCCACCAGGTCCTCCTTGGAAACACTCAGAATCTCCTCCTGACCTGCCACCTGAAGGGTCATGGAGGACAAAGGCATCAGCGAGTTCACCTGTGCTGTCTGACGGATGTGATTTCCTTACATGAACAGTAGTCCCTTTTGTCACATGCAAATGAAAAGTTGATCACTGCCAGTCAAAGCTTTGTTTGCTGCTTTAAGATTATAGGATTTAAAGCAATAGTTCGACATTTTTGGAGGCGCTCAGATTTTCTTTCTTTCTGAGAGTTTGTTGAGAAGATCGATACCACTTTTATACTGGTGGAGTGAGTAAGAAGCTAGTTATTTCTAACATATCTCTTTGTAGTTTTTACACATACAAACGTAACAGAGGTAAAGAGAGAATTATGTATTGTAATCAGACACAGTAAAGTGAATTCAGATTTCAGATTCAGATTACACTTGTGCTTCAGTTTGCATAATCACTGACAGGTAATAGAGTATAACAGGGGTAATTTTCTTTTATACATAAAGTATGAGGCCTTGAATTTTATTGAACAGAAAGTAGTGATAGTTCACAGAATATATGGTGCTTTAGATAAGTTTAGATCCCCTCACTGTCTTCACATTTTGTTATGTGGCAGCCTTATGCTAAAATCAATCATCAATCTACACTCAATACAAGAGAAATGAGAGGCAACTGAGCTAAATTTCAAGTGCCATAGTAACGGGTCTGAATACTTTAGAAAATGTGATATTTCAGTTTTAACTTTTCAATAAATCTGCAAAAAATTGTAAAATAATTTTTTTTTGTTTTGTCATTATGGAGTGTTGAGTGAAGGGGTATTGAGGGAGAAAATTATTATTATTTCAGCATAAGACTGCAACATAACAAAATGCGAAAAAGCTGAAGGGGTCTGAACACTTTCCTAATGCACCGTAGAGTGCAGCAGAGCAATTTTCTGTCCTCTGTGATTTTGTGTGATTGACCCGCCTCTTCAGCTACAGACAAATTGAGATCTCTTTGAATTTTCTCTTTGAGTCTTTGTCTATATCTTTACATTACTGCAAAGTGCAATATGTTGCACATAGCACAGTACACGGTGCTGTATGTGGTGAAAGCCTTGACCTGAATAAAGCCTTTTCATGTTGCTATTGAACAAACATACATTCGTTTACTTGTCAGGTCCATGTATTTGCCAGTTAGAACTTAAATGCATGGAACTGAATGGACGTCATGTACGTTCTGCATCAAAGACTTTAATCTTAATCTAGTCTCAACAAACTGCAGTTTGATTTAGTGTAATGAAAAGTACAATATTCCCCTCTGCAGTGTAAAGAGTGGAGTCTCACAAAATAGTGCTCAAGCAAAACAAGTCATTTTTATTGTATGAACTCTATTATGGTGATGATTTCAGATTTTATTACAGTTTTTTAATGGTTTTATTTACTTTTATTTTCTCTCAGTGGTGAAGACGCTGTGCAACTTTGTTCCACAGGAATCAATGAAATCATAAAGATGATGAATCTCTACCCACCTCAGGGAAGTTCTGCAGTGCAAAAGCTTTGGCCATGTTGTGGAGCTCCGTGCAACTCATAGCTTCAGCCATAGCCAGCACTCCCAGACAGTTAGCTGCAGTCAACTGTTTCTCTGGAGTCAATAAACAAGGTCGGAGAGAGGGGGAGACAGGCAGAAAGACAGAGAGAGGGGACAGAGAATCCAAAACAAGAAAGAAACAGAGACACGGGCAGATTGGTAAAGACAGGTAAAAAACATCATTCAGACATCCATAAAAAGATGACAGACGTAGAAAGCTACAGAGACAGAAAAAGTGGCTGCAGGTAGCACATACTCATAGCCTGTCGGGGTGTGTATCTGCCTGAGACTAAGGGAGAACAAGTATAATAACTCAAAAAAGCTCTGGGGACAAACAACGAGGGGAATCGATCGCTCACAGCCCAGGCAGGAGGTGGTGGATGGCAGGGAGTGGGATTTGGGATTAGCTGGGCCACTTTAAAGAAGTCCTGTCAGATCTTGGGTATACTACACACACACATACACACACACAAACAGAAAATATGAAACTAGCCTGATGGCCGGGCCAGTGGGGAGAAGGCTTATGCCAGCGTCTGTGATCTCCTCTAAGGGTGCAGCATTTAAGGTTGTGTGTCTGTAATTTTAGTTTTTTAATACACATCACCATTTATCACAGGAGAGGAAAATGTGCTGGTAGTGTAGTGCACACACACAAACACACACAGGCAAGTGAACACATGGATCCGCTGGGTCAGTGGCCACTGAATGAAGCCTGTTTAAACAATAGCCATTAAAGGGAGGCAACGAGAGGGCCTTTTATCACTGAAGACAGAGTCTGAGAGTCTTTCCTAAACAAATATCAACCGATAAAGGTCACCTAACATCTGCTATATCACAGCTAAACAAAAGCCAAACGGGGAACAAATAAAAGCTGGCTTCATGCTGCGTCAGAGTGGGGGTTAGAGGTTAAACAAAAGGCAGAAAATGTCCCTCTGTGATGCCATTTGAGCAGATGAAAAGTTATTACACTGTGCATGCTTACAAACTCACTGATGCACTATGGTGCATAATCCTTTCATCCGTTTCTTCAATACAGGACAGCCAGGTGTGCAATCTAATTTGTTGCATAAAAGTGTGTTGAGTTCACTTAGACCTACTTAGAAAAATGAGTGTTAGGTTGAGGCAGTAAAAACGTTAAATGCTTCCCATTGTGGCTAATATCTTCACAACAGCTGAAATACGGGGCATGTTGCTAATTCACTTTCAATCCTCTGATAATAAAAAGTCATGGGCTCTCACAGAGTAGCAGGCACAAAATAAATGACAGTTTCCATTTGGTTGAAGTTGTGTGAATAAGAGTCAAAGTGGTATAATTTGGTCTTGGAGATGTTAGTTATTTCTCCTCAGTGTATTTGTTACAAACTTCAATAATATCTGACACAGCATCAATTTCTCTCTGCTCAAGGACACACGCTTGCGCCTGTATTTCTCCCCTTCTAATGTGCTGAAATGTCATGAATCTTGTCAAGGAAGAATGGATTGACGTCTCAGTGGCAATGAAGTCTACAAATGGCTTCTCTGCTTCCCCTGCTTTTTTCTTTTTTTTTTTGTTCCCAAATCGAGAAAAACAAATCAATAACGTGGGCTGCTGGTTCTCTTCTACTTTCTTTTCACTCCTTTCCTGCCGCTGACCTTTTTGCTAACATGCACTTCCCTTGTGTTACCGATACCCAAAACAATTTATTAAATGGAATGCAAAATCTGACATTTGCAGCTTTTTGGTTGCCTGACCCACTAAAATCTGGCACATGCCATTTGCTTTTCATGTGACCTCTTGGGCTCCTGAAAGCCCCTCCCCTCCCCTCCTCCACTTTCCATACCTTGTCCAAGTATCAGGGTAGAGTATCAATCTGTTTCGCTATTTTTTCCGATTCCATCACGGTTCAGGCCAGAGGATTTGACATTTAAGTGACAATTGTTGCCTGACCTTTTTATAAATCTGCCCCTGTGCTCGGTGCTGCCCACTGGGACGAGATCAGAGGCACCGTGCCCAACCGAGAGCGTTAGCAGGCAGAATTCTCACACGGCTGCTAGCTTTGGAAACATGACAAAAAGGAACCCGATGTGCCAGAGTCTGGGCGGAAATTTAGGTTCTGCATGAGACATTCTGTACAGTTGTGCATGGTGGTGAAGCATGACAGCGTATGAAAATAAACGAGGCTGTAGACGCTACGTGTAGCAGGAAAAGGTCGCAAAGGAATATCTGATGCAATAGACATGCACACTTGCTGATATAAGCATATAACACTTGCGTGCGCACACGCACACGCACACACACACACACACACACACACACACACACACACACACACACACACACACACACACACACACACACACCCCTGCTGTTTTCTGAGCTGTTCCTACCTAGGAAGGAGACACAGACTTTACAGAAGGTGTTGAACTGGAACTTGTTGGCGGCCTCCAGCAGCGTCTTGGCGTTGGCCGAATCGATGACCAGCGACCCCGTGTAGACAAACTCGAGCAGCAGCTCCAGCACGTCAGCGCCGATTGTGCTCATGTTCAGCTCCAGCATCTCCCCGCTCCTCGTCTCACCCAATGACCTGATCAACCAATCATGGCAGAAACAGGGGAGTTTAGAGGCATAAGGAGAGGCAAAGCCAGGATGCAAAAACAAAAAGAGGATAGGGACACAGATACATGTATGCTACACACAACACCTACAACACACCTGGGCCAGTACGAGAGTGGGGAGAAAATAGGAGAATCATTACACAATAAGATCAAAACGTAAAGTGAAAAGGGACAGAAACAGAACTTTGGATGGTTTCTACTTTTCTATGGGACTAGCAGATTTGCAACTATAGTGCTGCATCTGAAACAAACGTCCCCTCTGAACAAAGATAAGGCAAACAAAAGTTATTGCTTTGCTTCCACAGGCATGCTTATCACATGTGTGTTTTCATGTATGCATAGTTTAGGAGGTGGACATGCATACATGGCAGGGTACATATGAGCTATCAAACAGAAAACAGAGAGAAAGAAAGTGACAGCACATTTCATACGCTGACATACTGTATGATAGAATGTCAAGTATGCTGGTTATAGCATGTTGCACTGGAGAGCTCTTGCTGTTTGTGAGCCTACACCGCTGCCGTGTGCGTGTTGGGTATCAAAGCGGCGTATCCACTCGTACTGGCATAGTGTAAGGGGTGCCAGGGAGTGCTTGGATGAGCAAATTAAATAGAATATGATATCCCTTCGTAATGCAGAGCTCGAGATGTGCGGGGAGTGGAGGGCTGCTTTCAGAACTGGGCCACGTTGTGACTTCACTGGGATCAAATGGCCGAGATTAGTCCACATGCAGGATCCCCCTGGGGAGGTATGAGAGCGTCAAATAACACCTCGCCACCCATGTTTAATGTCCCATGTGAAACAATAATCCACTCAAGGGCAAAATAAATGGAATCAAAGTCCCGCAGAACGCATGCCCCCACTACTATGTCTCTCTCCCTGCGGCTATGGACATCAACAATATGAAAAGTACCCTACATTAAGATGGATGGAGGCTGTTTGCTTCTGTCAGTCATGGTAGCACAATGATAACGCTCTGTTTCTCTGTGTGGGTGTTTGCTCATGTGCGTCTCTTTTCCTTTTCTGTTGGAGCCAGTTTGTTGGATTAGAAATCATGACAAACAGTCAGCATTTAGTGAGACACAGACAGCAAAACAAACAAGATGAGACAGGTAGACGAAATGGTTAGAGTGAAGACGAGAGAGGAGAGGCTGGGGGTGGGAGTGGATGAGAAGGAAGCAAAAGGAAGGGAGGCAGGGCGAGATGGTTCTTCCACAGGGAGCCAGCAGCCATCCTTCTGAGGGAGGGGTTGGGTTGTTCCATGACTGTGCCTTGGTCTTTTAAATAAGAGATATCCCCGCCCACCCCCGAAAAAAATCCACCATCACACCTAAACAGAGCCTTTGTCCCGGCTGCAATAATCATCAGTAGCCTGTAGTATATGAACTGAGACATTAGTTGTCATTTAAAGCGCACTCAGGAGGTGAGAGGGGAGAAGGACATCCAAAAATAAAATAAAAGACAATGGCATTTGTCTCTGGATGGACATTGGCTGGAAAAACCAAGGTAGTTACTCTTTTTCCTCCTGCAAAGCAAAAAGCCACATAGTGTTATTGCCCTTTTTCCGCACAAAGCCCTGCAGTGGGGGCAGGTAGTAAGACAGAAAGAAGGGAAGGGGAGTGTTGTTCAGCGTTAAAGTGATGGAGGGAGGTGGGGAAGAAAAAGCGGGGGAAGAGCTAAAAATAAAAGAAGAGCATGCTCATCAACCTGGTCAATTAGTGCAATAGCAACCGGCTCGAGTGGCAGTTTGTTTTGTCTTAGCACTTATGTTATGGAAATGACTTTTCTGGAGCTTCTAAAAGAGGTGGATATTTATGCCGCGTCTGATTGCAGACTTGAATTTAAATAGTGAGAGAGGGAGGCAGGGAGGACAGGAGAGACAGAGAGGAGAGGTAGGGCGAGGGGGGAAAAAAGATGGGCACACTCAGGCAAAGAAATTTGTTTGTGAAAAATGTACCACTTACTCAAGAGGAAGTCTTAAAATCAGCAGAGACTGTCAAAATGGTGGTGAGCAGAGGCGGAGAGGAAGGAGGGGGGGAGCAGCAACACACACACACACACACACACACACACACACACACACACACACACACACACACACACACACACACACACACTTTTCCTAATACATCCTTCAACCTAAAAAAGCCCATTTTACGGGGAATACATTTAGCTTTTTCTTACAAGACCATTTATTCTGTGGAAGCACATACACTAGCAAGACATGCTAAGATAGAAGCTTATTCAAATGCAAAGCCTACACTGTCTGGGCTAAAAATGGCTTGCATTTACATCCTCTGTCACAACATAAATCAGGAATGAATTATAAAAATAAACACACATAATACGGTAGCTTCATCTGTGTTGGGATTCAAGTTCTGCTTGTGTTTGCATTCCAGTATTGAGGCCATAACATCAGTTATGATACAGGAGACTTCAAGGCTATCTGGCTGGAACGAGTCCAGTTTGTGTCAGACGCTCTAAAGGACGAAGAGGACAGGGTGACAGGTGGAGAGTTTAAAAGCCCAAACCTCCGTCCAAGTGTGAACACGGGGCCATCAGCAGGAGAGAAAAAACTAAACGTGGACATCGGATTGACAGAACTCTTGATAGAAAAACTTGACCTGAAAGTTTAGTCTGAGGAGCGATGACAGAAGAGCCAGTGGAAGGCTGAAGTGGAACAACAAAATCTGACAGTAACATTTGCTACTACATGAATAAATGGCCAGTTGACTGAAACTTAAGAAAAGGTCTTATAAAAGCAGCCTAGCCATGCATTAAGTTTTTGTTTGCCCAGGTTTCTGAGATTTCTGCCTCCAACTCAGTACAATGGAGGTCAATGGAATCTAATTTTTGTTTCTTACAGCTTTTTTTGAAAAACACATCTCCTTAAAAAATAAAAAGCATCATGATTTTTTTTTTATTTACAAATATTCTGTATGAAAACTGCTGACATTCTAAAGCGTCACATAAAGTCAACCTGTCATATTCATCAGCTTTCTTGTTTGATTTATGCTGAATTAAAAAATGCCATAATTTGATTGAAAATGAACTAAAACTAAAGTAAATAACTACAATAAACAAATTTGGGGTTCCAAATTAAGTTTTCTGGTGGCACGAGCTGGTAGTTGCGTTAATAATTGCTTCTGGTCCTCTACTATGACCAGTGACACTGCTAAGTTTGTTATGTTTTTGTCTGTGGATTTCTGACAACAGGACTTGAAGCTCCACATTGTGAAGTTTACTCTTGGGTGTCTTTTCTTTGGAATGAAACTTGCTCACAAATGAAGTGGAACAGGAAGTCTTACAGGGAAATTTAAGGGAGATGATTATGTGCCATTCATCAATTTGAAACGGGCAATTTACGACAAATTTGTGCAGTTACAAGAATTTGCAGAGAATATCTTGGAATATAAGAGATTTAGGATAAGAATATGAAAATGTGTACGAGTAGTGTCACAAATCACAGACACGGGTCTCTCAAACCTGGACAAATAAAAGCAAACCTATCTGCATGACTGGATACAACTAGAGGAAAGCGAGGAGATGTTTTGTAATTTGGATGAACTGACCCTATAAATACAGCTGGTCAAAACAACGGTTCTAATTAAAATGTGAGGAGTATTACAGTGTCCTGTGTTCAGCTCAGGCTGACTGGAGCAGCAGAGGGCTGAACTGTGCACTCGGGGCTCAGCTGCAGTGTTCACACAGGGCCGACACTGTAATGGGCTTTAACACAGCTCTCTACCCATCTCATAGTCATAACACTCTCTGAGTAACAGGCACAGAAAAACCACGCGTCGACTCGGAGAAGGAGGGTGAGAAACAAAAGGCATGAAAGCATGTGTGTCAGGACTGCTGAAAGATTCTGGAGCTTTTTACATTACTGTGGTGTGGAGATGCAGTAGCCATAAATTAAATGCCTGCAGAGCACACTTATTGAAAAATCCCGAGCGGTAAAATGGAATTACCGGAGATGATCTGTCTCCCTGCTCTGTGCATCAGCCCTTTAAAGGATAGGGTAATAGGTTTTTGGGTGGGGGCAAGGGCAGACGTGTGCGTACATTTTGGAACGGCATTACATTCTTCAGGTATCATGGGGTAAGATGGCAGGTTGAATGAACACATTCTGTATGGGAGGCCTGGAAATTTGAGGTGAGGGTGGGCAGTGGAGGAGAACACTAAAAATTGAGAGACAGACATTTTAGGATTCGGATGAGAAAATGGATGCGTTTGTGGAAAGATTTTTTTTTTTTTTTTATTTCTTTGAAAACTCGTCTGATGCGGAGCCTTAGGAGTATCTCCCAAAAAGAATTTCCAAATTTTTAACATGGATGTTCATAATTACTTTGCCATTCCATGCTGCTAAATTTCGGCTCTTTGCCAATTAAGTGTTTAATTTCTTAAGTGACTCATTGGGTTGGTGTGTGTGTGTGCGTAGGCCAGGGAAACTAAGTGTGATGTGCACTCCCTCACCCTCCAGTATTACATCTCTACTTTCTGACTAATGGCAGCCTGCCTGGATAACACAAGAATTATGTCCTTGCAACCTGCGCACGCACGCACGCAAACACTCTCTCTCTCTCTAAAGCATGCATGCAGTAAAACACGTGCAGAGGCTTCATGTCAAGTACATTTGCACACACATACATTTTCCAGATTTCAAGTACATACTGTACACACACACAAACACAAACACACACGCACACACACTGTGAAGGTTTACAGCAGGCTGACGGCTTGAACAGCAGTGAATGCCTCCTGATCGAGTTGGGCGAGGGAGAGGGGGGGTACAGAGCATTTAAAGAGATGAAGTCTCTCTCTCTGTCTCTTATTTGACCTCATAAAGACGTGGACAGTAGTGAGCCATGAGTAGCATCAGCATAATTCCAGCTGCACTGAAAAAGTGGCCTGAGCAGCACATGGAAGGCCGTAACTCAATGACAGACAGGCCTTTGGCTCCGTTTGCTCCTCTCTGACCGAGCTTGCGACTCTGTGCCTGGCTGCAAACACCTCACAGCTACGACTGAAACGCTGCTCATCTCTCCCTCCCCTTGTATGCTCTTTAGTCGCTTTTATTCCTCTGTTTTTCTCCCTTTCTGTGCTTCTCTTGTCAGCGTTTCACTGCTGTCCTATTCTAACACAGCTCTCATCTCCATAAAGTCAAGGTGCCACATGCTTCATAAAGTCAACAGCCATCATTGTTGGTGTAGTTCATAACGTTGATGATCATGACTTCATTACATCAAACTAAAGACGTCTTACAAAATTAACAATTAGTATAACAAATTCATTAGATATTCTCCAGTGTGAAGTCAAATGATAAAATTTCGATTTTAGACACAATGTCATGAAAAATGACAGTGTTATGACAATAAATCACAGTAGTTTTACAATTAATTAACCAATTAATGAGAATTTGCTCTATTAAACTGTCAAATTAAACAAGAAAAATCAGACTATGTAGGCAGCAGAAGGCATGAAGACGAGCTTGATGAAATTCAGCCCGCTCCTCTGGGAGTCCCGGTGTCTTTCTGTGGCCCTGTCTCTACGCATAAATGATCTGGCCACTGTGAGTCCTGGATAAGAGGCACAGACGAGACAAGCTGATAGACAGGTTGACCAGCATGGGAGCTTCAGTTCTACCCAAAGTCACGTCAGTCTCGCAGGAAGCTTCTCTGCTATTGTCAAGGTCAAAGGAAGACCGAGTGTGTCTTTTTTTATTCATGGGGTGCATATCGCTGTCATGGAGATGAGTGGTGCTAGTATAGACGTGGCTCTGAGGTTTTTCTACCTCTGTTCTCTCTGGTTTTCCTCACTCCATCCCTATTCAGGAGGAACAAGTGTATCAGTGGTGAGCGAGGAGGCCGCGGTAGCTGATAAGCAGCTTTCTGATGAGCTCGCTGTGGAGGCAGCATGGCTACAGGGCAAAGTGACAAACTTCCCCAAGGCATTCCAGCTACCGCCAGCAACTGTGTGTGTCTTTCTGTTTGTCTTTGTCTTTGCTCAGCACTTCATTTCTAGCCATGCAAGTGAGAACAAACACACTCACACGCACAAACAGCAAGGCGGCAAAACAACTTTGGGTCCAGGGGACTCTCAATCAAGCCGAAAACACCTGCAAGGATTTGAAGTAAGGATGAGGACATTAGGGAATTATGGTATTCCCTCTCCGGAAAACAAGGCAGATAAAAAAAGACATACTTGCGCTATCAAACTTTACAGTCACACTCACACGTGTGCGCACACATCTAGAGACACTAAAAAGGTCTGCAGCTGACACAAACACACACACATACATACATACATATATACACACACACACACACACACACACACACACACACACACACACACACACACACACACGCACACTTGTATGCAGACAGGCACCCATGGAAACAAAACAGCCCGCGAATATAAAAAAATATGGAGTATGAAGGGCAGAATACTAGGGGAATACTTAGATCCACATCAAATGAATACATTAGTGAAGGGTGGTGTTAACCTGTGAAACTGGTGGTTCAGTAAGCTGTCTTAGATGCGCTTTTGTTTTGTCCTTTGTTTAAGACTGAAATGTCTTTTTTATTAGACTAACCATGATGTATTAGCATATGAAAAGGCTGTTTTGCAGCAAAAACTCACAAATTAGCAACAGAAAAATATGGTAGCTTGGGAGACAAAAATCCCTCTGCCCACAGAAGACAGCGTGGCTTTGGCGAATTACCACCCAAAGTGTAGAATGTATGATTCTTTTGTTTTGGCCCTTTGGTGAGTTTTAAAACATCCCCAGTCATGGAACATTTTCACTGCTCATTAAAATGGAAATGTGGTTAAATTGCCCTACATGGGGAGGAAAGGTAATGACGAGGGTTGACCTTTTTTCTCCAGTTTCAGATACATTCATTTGAGTGGGAAGAGGAAGGAATGGCTGCTGGCCCTGTGCTAGGAACCAAAGTCTTCACACACCTGCAAGAGAGAGAGGGGAAGGGAAAAAAAAAAAAAAAAGTGACACAAATGCGCCCTATGAAAAGAACAGACTGGATCAACAGCTGGTGGGAGGGGAAGCGAAGGCAAACCTTTTCACCAGGTCCTTGAAATACAAGCTGCAGGAAGCTAGAACATTTTGGTGGACTTCAAACTCTTTGCCTTCAACAATAATTTTCAGGTCTGTAAACTCTTTCGCTCTGCGCTGTTGGTTCAACTCCTTCAACATCTCTGTAGAACAAGAAAAAGAAACAGACAATGCCACATTTGGGTTTAGAATTTTCTCTCCTCCATACATACATGTGCATCAAAAAGCATGACAACAAGAAACAGAACAAAGTGTTGAAAAGTGCAGATTGTAGAACACAATAATGCTGGCCAGTCTTAAGAAACAGTTCATTATATGATAGGGAAGTGACATGTACAGATTCAATTCAACATTTCAGCCAAAGCAAAATGAAGCATGTATATAAATATGTAGCAGAAAAAATGTGCATGTAACAAATGGGAAATAATTAGCTCACATATTCTATCATGTACGGAGGATTAAGCAATACCTAAAACATGCTAGTGGATGACATAGAACTAGGAATGAGATTGTAAGAAAAACTATGATTATTATGGGAAAAGACACTTGTTAACTGTATTTGACTTCAGTAAATTTACACTGCAGCACTACAACTTCAATGAAGGGAAGCTGAATGAGATTAAAAAGCGCCTAAAAGAGATGTGGGCTGAAAACAGAGGTACTGTCAATGCATTATTCATATTGAAATCAAATTTTTTGGCTTCTCACTGGTGCCCTAGTCGGCATCGAGTTGACCTTCAAACATTGCTCAATGAGAAAACAACTGCTTATCCCCAAATCCCAACAACCGCTTCTGTCTCTCTTAGAAAAATACCCCACCCACCCTCGTCTTCTTCTCCGGAAAGAAAAAACAAAAAAAACAAGAAAAACAGGGACAAAACACAATCTGAGAAAACATGCTTAGAGCAAACCAATGTGCCGTTGAAGGCCACAGTACACAGTGAGCTGTATAATGTGGTGTAGTAGTACAATGTTAGGCCTGGCCTTACTGTAGCGTTAGGTCGCAGGCGCTTGTTTCTTTGTGTCTTAATGAGGCACCATGAGGGGATGCTGAGAGTGAAAATCAGCAGGAGACTAGCAACTTATTTTACAGCCTTAGGAGGGATAACCAACACTGCAGCTTTGTTAATTTCCTATCAAGAATGCCACTAAAAATGAACAGTAACAAAAAATGTAGAACATGATTATAGAGGGAGCCAGCCTCCATACTGTCTTCTAAGCATTAACAGAACTCTTCATAGAGACTGCAGGGTGGGAGGCACAGTAAACAGTTATTTGGCACAAAGCCTGTCATTGTTGTATAAAGGCACGTCTTCCATGCTGAGGAAAGATAAACAGTAGCCACAGTACTGTATGAGATACGTGATGAGATCGATAAGAGAGGTGGCAAATTCTCCCTCGATAAGCAGAAAGAGTTACTTTTCCCGAAGCTAATGCAGCCACTACCTCAGTGTAAGCATGAAAAAACGACGGTGCTGAGTCATTTGTTGTCAGTCGTGTCGTGTGTAACAAGGAAGGTGTGCATGGATGGATATGTGCTTTACACAGCAGCCTAGCCATTCAATGTGGGAAACTGATCAGACTTGTGATTGTATTGGTGACATCCAAGCTGAAATAAAAGACTTTTTCGTTATTATCCTGAAAGAAGTCCGTGTTCACGCCAGACTCAAAGCAGGGATTTAATTAACCTGGAATGACACTCGCCCTTTTATTTGGCTGGAATATCCACTCATTTAGCGCCTTCCATTCTCCTGACTGACACTGGGAGCTCAGCTCTGAATTAATTTTGTAGCTGAAATTATACAGTATAAAGACACATGACAAATAAGGTGCAATTCAGAAGCGTGCTTTGGTAAAAGCCTCTTCTCTGAGCGGCGCATCATTCAGAGTTATCGCATCAAAAAATTAATGGCCAGAAAGAATGACCTGGTTATTAAACATGCTGAATACCAAATAGGAGAAAAAAATAATAGATGCAGTTTTTGACAATACGCCCGTTGTACTTTGACCAGATGCACAGCTGCATGGTTCGAGTGAGCCATACACATGCACATGCAAACACAAAGCTGGCATTTGCGTTGTCTTTCATCCATCTCTCTCCACTCTCCACATTCCACTCCACTGCCGCTTGTCAGTTGGCCAGCTATCTGATTACTGTGTGGGCATGAACTGTGAATAGTGAATACACAGTAGTTTTGCACTTGCATTAGTGAATCTCCAGCGACCGATATGGCTCTCACCTCCAATCAGCCACACCGCACACCATCCATTTGCCCCAACAATAGAGAAAGTGAGAGGGGGAGACAGAGAACTCCACTTGTCAGTAAACAATGGCCGCCTCCCTCGGAGCCATGCAGACACACCTGAATGCCTGATGGAAAAGCTAATTATGGCTTCTTGGGGTGGATCGGTGAGTGCCCTAGAACAACTCATCACCGCCGAGCACCATGAAACTGCACATGGCGTCCCCATTCTTAGGTTTGGCGTGGAGTGTGGTGAGGCACAGCCATGTTCAATGGGACCACAGCGGCTTTGAAACACCAAACATCTCAATACTCTTGAAAAGGAAAAATCTCTTTGAGGACCGTCAAGTTCTGCAACGGAACTGTCTGGTGCGGATAAAACAGTTGTAAGGTTTGTTTTGCGGGAAGTACACAGATATTCTCATAGGAATATAATGTGCTACATTTCTGGATTATATCACAGACTGCATATAGTGATGAAAAGTGCTAGCGTAGTTTCCTGCCCCAAAGCTGTTCGCAGTGATAACAACACCCTGTGCTGGCTCTTGGTGATTGGTTGACACACTGCATGGGGGGTTTGAACACTGTGCCAGCTCTGCTGCTCAGCCTAGTAACTCTACTGTCAAATATCTCTGAGTGTTGTGGCCAATGGAGTCCTCGGGTGAGATTTGCAGTAACCTATCATCGCATGCAACTATAAGGTGTGGTAAGTCATTTTACCGAGCTGTGATTGGCTGCTGTAAAAAGGCAACTCAGCACGCCATTGGTTGGTGAACATGGAGCCATTTTAAGGTCCTACATGTATTTGACTTGTTCCCCTTCTAGATCCGCCATTTTACATCTTTACTCAAATATTGAAATTTTGAGACACATCTCCATAAGCTCATAATATTCTCTCTATTTTTTAAGAAGAACTTGCCAACTGACCTGAGTTGCTGTGGACAATAGGTTAAAAGGTAAAGGGCAAAACATTTAAAATGTTTGTATTACAGCAAAAGGCACTGCGGCAAATATGATGTTTTCTATATCTTCGTGAAGGGGAGCCGTCTTACAATTTTTATTTTTCCCATCGCTGAAAAAATGTCTGTCTTCATAATAAAATTCAACTCAAAATCATTAATATAAATTTAAAGAAACACACTGATTTGACTTTTATGATATTTAATTCTCAACTTTAAACATCATAATACATGTGCTGCTTTTCATGGCATCGTTCTTGATAAATAGGAGAGAATAATACACTGACGACTCAAAAATGATTAGGGATGAAACCATTTTTTAAACATTTTTTCAGGGCATGTAGAAGAACAAGATACAACAAAGAAGCTTGTTACTCAAGACAGGAGATATATGATGCCTTGTGAAAAACACTATATTAAAACATATATAGGAAAAAGTGACTTGATGATTATATAATCCATTCCAATCCTTTCTCTTAGTCACCATATTTCCCTCCATCTTCTCTGATAAATCTTGTGTTTTGACAGTACCAGTAAACATATAGTCATCCACATATCTCGATCCAATTGGATGACATTCTGTATTGTGCAGCAGAAAGGACAAAGATGTATTCACTTTGACCTTTTTCTTCTCTTTTAAACTTTCAACAATCAATTCCCACCAACACTCATGGCTTAATTACCTGGAACAAACCATGCTAGCTGATCAATAATTCAATGCACATCTCTGCCATAATGGGTTTTCTTTGGCTTGGAGAAAACAACAGTAAACAGTACATTTTTTTTAACAAAATAAAGCAGTTTTATAACACTACATATGAAAAGAAATTAACATTCCTTATTACTTAATTATCTTCAAAGCAATTGATAAAGCTTTTAAAGCTGTTATTAATATTTTTGTCTGGACATATGAGCAAGAGAAAATCATGAGAAATATTTACCATAATCAAAACGAATCAAATTTGATCACTTTAGATTAAATTACATACATTTTTAGTTGATTTGAGTTTATTTCAACTAATTACTTTTCAGTAATAAATGCTGTGTTTGAACTGAATTCAAAAGAATTACATTTTTGATAATCCAACCACGCTGAACGTTAAAAGGAAATTTATATTTCATGGTAAGTAAAGCCACCATGTTGAAAATTATTTTTGAAATTTATTTTGGAATGAATGAATGAACAACTTCCTGTAGGTATACATAAATGTATCATTTACATATAAATTAGTAGGCCAATTTACATGGTACTCATTCTTCCGGTTAGTTTTAATTAAATTATATTAAAACAGATTTTATGTTTTTGGTTATTTTGAAGAAGCAGCAGCAGCAGCACTGTTGCAGGACTGAAGGAGACTTGACTGAGGCAGTCTGATCAAAATGGGCTTACTCGTACAAAAGCCTTTTGATGAGTAGGGACGTTTGAGACATTCCATCTCAAAGAGCAACTTACAACAGAATACGTAGAGTGGGCCAAGAGCATGTCTGATAATAAATGCACACAAAAGAACTTTTTCCCAAGCAAAAAGCTTTCACAGTGTTGGGCTCCCCAAAATGTCTTTTCCCTATAGAGAACAGAAGGCCTGAAACCCTACAGTAAAACCCTGTTTGATAATGTCAGGAGGATTCATGAGAGGTATTCCCATGTGAAGTGCTGCACTAATAATAAAAAACGGATTAAAATGAATAACTTATCTGATATTAATTATGGGTAACTTGTTTTTGACACAGAATCCAAAACATTACGGTGTAGACCTGAGCACTATCACATGGATATTTGGGGAAAAAAAAAGCTTCCTGTCTGCTGCTGACTTTGATAAGAAAAACACTAAATGGTTTCCCTGTTTCTGACAGCACATATTAAAAACAACCACATGCAGCATTCACAGGCAGAGAGATGGTCAAAAGTTCACTATCTGCACAAGTTGTTGGATAATATAATGTCTCTATGCTGCAACCTCAGGTCCCAAGTACAACAACGGAAAAGATTCAATATCAGCTCTGAAGCCGAGGATGTGTTTATGTTAAATTCTTAAATTATGTCTTGACTGACTGATATGTTTTTTAGACTTTTCTGTCTCCGTGCAGCTAAAGCTTGCTTATTTAAATTCAGGGTTGTACCACCCTCAAACCACATTTTCAAAAAGGAAAGAAAAGATTTGTTGAGCTCAGATAACACAGGCATGGCCCTATTGTAAGTGAACTTGCTAAAAGAGCAAAGTCAAGTAAAAAGAACTGTTTGAATAAAATCGTAGACTTCTTGACTTCTGAACATGTTCTAGCTAGCAAAATATTTCAGTGGAATATATATATAGATATATCTATATATATTAGTAGGTGACATGGATATTTCTCAGGTTCTATTACAGTCTTTCACAAACATTTTTTCCTGTTTTGTTTTTTGATGTATATATCAGTTGTGTGTATTATCACAAAGTTGCAATTGGGGAAAAAAACTTTTATAAACATAATTTACATAAATCCTATTTTTACTATTTCTGTGGGGTTACTTATTAAAAAATCAGTTAGTATGCAATTGTTTAAACTCTATTGTTGTCTGAAATAGAAAAAGAGGCTCTTTATTGAAGATTAAAGAAAATATATTTTCTATTAAATTAAATTTGTAATTCTAAATCCTTCTCAACACTTTTCCCTGCAAATTTTAAGGTTAGTCTTTATATTGTGTTTTGGCATAAATTAGTTTTCTTTCTAACAAAGCTAAAAATGGCTACTTCAGTGTATCTTGATTTTGCACATTAAGCCTTATTATGGTTGAACTGTCAACTTGCTTGGGACAAATAAAATGAAAATGTACAATTTTTGTATATAATTTGAGAGTCAACAAACAAAGCAACAAAACTTATTTTAGTTTTTCTCAAAGAAAACAAAGCATTTTCTTTCAATGAGAAATTGCTGCACATTTGAGTTACTTTAGGGAAATATAAAGAAAAAATAAATAAATTATTGATTAAATATCTGATGTCTGAATCACAAAATTTACTCAGACTTATTAAACGTAAAAAAAATTAACTTAAAAGTATTTTAGTAGGTGACAAACATTTTGACATAAATTAATTTAACTTCACATTAGTGTATTATTATATTTGAGAAATAATTTGTTTTCTTTATTTAAACATGTCTTATTATTAAATGTGTAATATTTAAACGTTCATACAATATTCAAAATAAGGCTACAGTACACTGTAAAACCACATTGATATGTCTTATTTGTTAGCACTAAAGCAAGAAAGGAGGCAAGCACTTTTCAAAAGGGATGTTTCATAAGCCATTTTCATTGAATGCCATCATCTTCAGCTCAGGACAGTTCATTTCAAAAGCCATGATGGCTAAATGTCAGCCTTTAACAGGTCATGAACAATAGCAGGACATTCATCTAGATGCCATCTACAAAAAAAAAACAATGCTTCACTTAGATAAAAGCAAACAGATCTCATGTGTTACTCAATCTACCTCGGGTTTCTTTCAAGCTGCAATTACTCTAAACAGTCTGAAACATACCTCTTACAATCACCGCCACATTCATTTCTGGAGACGTCTCAACAGTTTGCGCCTACTCCCAGCAAATCAGCTCATGTAAAGCATCAGAAATCCTCAAGACCCCTTGAGTCTCTAGCTGTCCTGATTTCACTCTGTAAAAGAGCAGTGGCACCATATAGCCTCAGAGAATAGTCCATGATGAGGACGCTTTATTTTTCCCTGCTCGAATCTGCTGAGCTGAGCTGCTTCAGCCTCAGCACTACTGTCAACGAGTCTGGACCGAGCCTTGGGGGGAGACACTTTGACAGAGAAAAGGAACTTGTGCCCCTCAAAGAGGCCGTCCGGGCCTTTGTTGCCTTCTCCAATAGGCATGAAAGAAAAGACCTTGAGTAGCAAAAAGCACAGAGTTGCTCTGTCCTGCGCTGCACACTCAAACCTCTACGTATACCCACTGGTGCAAGGGTCAGACATGCGCGCGCACACACACACACACACACACACACACACACACACACACACACACACACACACACACACACAAAAGCAAACAATCTGCACTAGTAGAACAAAGTCGTGGCAAATACAAGCACAGGCTTTGAGGAGGAAGAACATAAACAAAGAGAGCCCTGGGAGCATCTGTTGGCCTGCTGCAACACCATGACAGGATGTCATGCAATGTTCTCTTGTTCTTGCTGTTTGTGTGTAGTGGGAAGAGGAGAAAATCTCTGGTCTCGACTGGTGCGGTAGCTTCCTCATTAGGCAGGCAGAGGGGACAGTAGGTGACAAGCAGTCATACTCCCTCAAACAGGTTTTAACAAGAGGATACACCTGTGGCTAGCAAACAAGAGCACCGTCATATCTCTTCTTTCCCTTCAGGCGCTGCAACACCTGGTCAGAGTCTGAACGAAATGAGATGCAGTCTTTTCAAATGCACAGTAAAAATTACAAAAGTTGCATTTGACTGTTTTCTGAAGACAGAAAGCTTCAATATGCACAGTATGCATATAGTGTAGGTTACAAGCCAGGCTGCTTACAGTTCACAGGGGCTTGACATTTAGATTCAGAGCTAAAACTCCTGATGCAAGTATAAAA
Source organism: Seriola lalandi dorsalis (assembly GCF_002814215.2). Lineage (NCBI taxonomy): Eukaryota > Metazoa > Chordata > Actinopteri > Carangiformes > Carangidae > Seriola > Seriola lalandi. Next base: position 3,133,869 of record NW_019525453.1, on the reverse strand, counting down.
CAGGTCAGTAAATCCTTGTTTCTACAATGACACTAGTATAAACACAATTAAGTTTCTGAATTATGTGTATGACGGCTAATTACAACACAATGGCATGCATAGGATTGTGTGTTGTCCAGGATTTTGCTCATTGTGCATTTGGAATATCATTGTTCATGTCAAAAGATTTAAACTCATTTTACTTTTACATTTTGAAGACATGCAAGCATTTAATTTATTTTGAAGACCATATGAAATAACAGAAAACTGGCTGCAAAAATATTTAAATCAAAGCAAAACTTTGAATTGAATAGGTAAGTTTTTAAAAATATCTTCATAACGATCTTTGTCGTGTATTTTTCTCCACTTCACCCTGGTAAATGACATAAATAAAAAGAGGAAAGATTTTTTTTTTTGTCTCTCATTGTCTCGCAATCAATGTCGAGTGAGACTAACCTACAACACATTCACCACAGGAATAACTCTACCCGAGGAGTAACTGGGACATGACTTCTGTTCCAAAATAATTCAAAGGAGGATTGTAGAGTTTATTCCAGCTGAAAGCATTTTAAGCTACAAAAACAAATCAAACCATGATGTCTATTTTCACTTCCAATTAAAACGTTCCAAGAGAATATGAGGCACTCCAAAGTCTTTATTACAACATTCACTAAAAGCTGGTCTTAATTAAGAGTACAGAGGTAACACTGATTGTGCCAATACCTGTCACCCGGTCAAGTCACATGACAGGAAAGCCAAGTAGGCTTAAAGAGACCACAAAAGCATAAAAGGAAAAGGTTTAATTACATGGACTTCAATGCTAATGAGATCCAATGACACATCATCAAAGATGTGTAAAGATTTGTATTCCTGCAAACCCATTTTTCTTACTGTGTGACTGTGTGTGTGTGTGTGTGTTCCTTTTATAGCTTTCTGACACATCATTACCACTGCAGCACTCCTCCCTGCCTGTTTTTAAACCTGTTTTTGAACCTGCTCGAAACATGAAAGTCAATATGGTGCCAAGTCACTAATGTGACAGTCCTGACCAACTGTTTTAACATATCGTGCTCATATTTCTTCCATCAAACATCACTGATATTAAACACCCATTCAAGCATCCAAAGACACACAAATGGAAAACCACTTGATTTGTCTGTGAAGCTGCTTAATCTTAATCCAAGTATATCATGGGACAGTCTATATTTTTAACAGCTCCCCTAATATAGGCTGAGCTGACAGCTTCATGTAAAAGAGGGTAAAACAAAACCTGCTCAGACCCATCCAATGTGTTGCCAGAAGTTATTCAAGCTCAAGCGTCACTGTAAGAGGCCAGACTGAGAAGAAGAGTTGAGGGACAACACCGGGGACCAGTTTCACCAAGATATTTTACTGGTCTGTCGTGTTAGGCCACTCTTAATTCATAGATCAGTTTAATGCAAGTGAGACTGAAAAATAAAGACTGACTAATTTTAAGACAAAAAAATTAGATACCTTACCCAGAGGCCAACTCAGGCCTAAGACCAATGTTAACATGGTAACAATCAATGACACCTGTGCTGACCAGTAGCACCCAACAACAAAAAAAACAGGAAAACATTGCTCATAATTTGTGGTTTTCTAACACTGTTACAGAGACAGCAAAGACGAGGGTAAGAGTTTTCAGAGACTCCAGTGATTTTTGTTACACTCTTCGCTGAATTTAGTAAAACGTCCTTGTAACTGCTGAATTCTTTCAAAAGACGATAATTTTCTGCTGGGGTAAACAGAGCTGAGTGGTTGGATGCGGTTATTCAGTCAGCCTTTTTTTTTTTTTTTTAAGTCTTAATTTACCCAGAATTCATTGTACCACAGTCCAGCTTAAGATAGTCAAGAATAAAAGTGCTTTGTGCAACTGATGAATTTAGATGTCTATCTGAAGTCTGACTATTTGTTATATCTAAGCCATGGTCAAAATCAAGTCAAGTCCTTTGACACAGCAAATAAACAAAAAAAAAACAAACAAAAAAAAAGACCTGAAAACTGCTGCTCACCGGTAATCAAAAAACTTTCAGTCACAATAAAGAATAACTCACTGACACTACACATCCACCACACCGCCTCTCACAGCACATACGATTCTCAACATAAATATTGCTTATTTCTGAGAATGCTTTAAATTAAAAAAAAATGACTAAAAAAAAAACCAACTACCAGTGACAAAGTTTTCATGCTGTGTGTCACACATCAGTAACCATGGTATTACAGAAAATTGACAGCATCTTGAAGGCAGCTTAATATTAATTTGTGAGGTTGATGTGTTTGCAAATGTATTCAGAAATATCCAGTGTGTTATTGTCAGATACATATAGAAAGAAAAAGGTAAAAAACAAACAAACATGAATACCGTGAATGGCGCAGAAAGATGGACTAATGAGACGTGATGAACACTGAATTAGCTAATAATTATAAAGTAATCAGTTAAATGAACTGCTCCAATGATAAGTAGCAGTTGCTTTTCTGTTTTTCTGCCACTGGAAGCAGACAGAGGTGTGCAGTTGGGATGACAGCTCTCACTGGTCGATCAACATCCAATTGCAATGCTATGCAATGACAGCCGATCAAGCATTGGACAATTTCACACACGGGGACAGGAACCCATATGCCATGATGAAAATATATATGTCACTATATGTAGTGGGCTACTAATGGAATGTATTCAGAGTCAACAATCATTTTCCATGTCAGAGCAGAAAATTGTTTCTGAATTGTTTCTGTGGCTACAGACATATTTACATTTACAAGAAGCAGTGGCCAAATTGCTCCACAGCGACAGCCTCTGCTTCCACAATTTATGTTTCCTCCATCTCTCTGAGCATTCTGCAAATTACTTGTTGAAATGAAGCAATACAACTCCAGAAATTATAAAGAATTCTTCCAAAACTAACAATGGATTTAGATGAATGGGTTGATTAACACAGTGACTAATCATTTAATAATAAATCCTAATTACTCATAAATGCCTTGGTACTGAGATTCCAACTCCTTACAGTAGTATTTATTTTTCTTTTCTATCCAAGAATTCCTTATTATAAGAGAAGCCCATATGAGAAGCTTTAAGAGAAGAAAATCCAAGAGCTGCTCACTCCTAATACGAACTACTTTTGGGAACCGAGATAAAATGCTGGAATACAGGTCTGCATGCTTAAAAAAGCTCAGGCCAAGCTTAAGCCTTGAATTTGTGGACTGGCTTATTTGTCATAGTGCCAAAGAGGCAAGATGCCAATATGGATTTTAGTTATGTTTTTTTTTGTCATTGTGCAAAGACACACAAGCAGTAATGCAAACAGACACACATGCAGACATGCATTTGCAGAACCAAAACGCACAAGCAACTACACACACACACACACACACACACACACACACACACACACACACACACACACACACACACACACACACGACTTTAGGCAAGACAATGTCATAAGAGAATAATCCTAATAACAATGTTGTGCTTATGAGAAGTCGCTGGCTGGTGTAGATAACATACTATATTGCTTGGAGGGGATTTGATTAGAACTGAGTGGGTGTGTAACACTTTTCCATCTTCCCTTTTAATTAAATTGCTAAGTTACTGTTTCATATAAATTATTGCAAGGGCCAGAGTTCTGTCTAGCCCACATTATAAACCCTGGTGGAAAAACAAGGCCAACTGCGTGAGATGAATCATCCGGACACAGTCCTGATGTATCAGTATGAATGGAACCTTTCAGAGAACATCTGCGGAAACGGTTTCATTTTTACTTCGCCTGGAGAGGGTTGACTGAGCATCCAAGTTCTTTTGGGGACGTCGAGTTGTGTATGTAACTAACTAAGCGTGCGCCACACTCACTCACATGCAGAACTAAGAGCTGCCCAGAACAAACCAATGCAGGTGTCTGTTAGTCTGTTGTACTTCTGTTCTGAGCATTCACAGAGAATGAGATTTGACCTTAAACCACAACATCACGACTACAACAAATATCAAACTTGTCTCCAGGCCCTCAGTCAGGTAGCCAGTCCACTCTGGCATTTCATCATCCACAGTCTGAGTTTTTTTACCTGACAGGAACTTTTATCACCCACGGCAGTGAGAGAACACACCCGCACCGAACCGTGTTATCTTTCAAAACTCTCCAAGAAAAGCTAAACATGAGTAAAAATCATACAAACTATCAAGTTGGCATTCTTATACAATGCAGCTCACGTTGACTGAGCACGGCCACTTCTGCAGGACACACAGTTGTTGCAGGGAGCTGAGACATTAACATGCCCTGGTTTTAGGCGGTGTACTGTTCGGCAGCGGAGCATTTTACAACAATGATTGAGGTGGTGTGGAGCCAAATGATTACAATTTGGGTCCACAATTCAGTTTTCAACATTTGTTCACACTTGTTCTGCACCACAAACTCCATTTCAGTTGTAAATGTGAATATAGTCATTGTCAATTCAGCATAAAGCAGCTCTGTAGGTAATGGTCTCTAACATAGTCTTTATAATAATGCTTTTTTAGGGTCTATTATATTATTCCTAATATAAAAAGTATGGGACTGGATGTTATGGGTTATGAGTGGGACAAAGGATGCCGACCCCTCACTGCTGTTGCCGCAGACCAGATACAAGATTAAAAATTCAGTGCTGTGGTTGAACTACTCCTTAAAAGACAACCAGTAGAGATGCCATTAGGGAAATAAAAAGTATGGTTTTGCTTTGACTGTTGAAAGGACTCTATGGAAATTATGTGCATGCCCATTTAAGAATAGCTGTCAAGTTGTTTTACCTTTCTGAATATTTAAAGCGAAAAATATATCTCAAATAAAACAAATTGCAAACCTCACTTAAGCCCAAGTTAAGAGTTTAAAGTTACTTTCTCCTCTGCTGCCCTATCTGCAGTCTGGAACCAACAGCCTCAGCTGTGCCAGGCTGTCTGCTACCCTTCACATTAGGCACATACTGGTGGTCGAGGACAGATGCCAGTGTATGTGTGAGAGAATGTAGATATGCTGCCCAGCTTGTCTTACACCTCGCTTGTGTTTATGACTTTGGTTTGTGTACATTCCTTGCAAGCTTTGCACATGGGTGATACTCGCCTCTATGGGCTACATTTCTTCCAAGTTGACCCCAAACAGCAAGACAACACAGCTACACACACCAAAACACACACACGGAAATACAACAACAACAAAAAATATTCCCATGTCACCAGTGCAGCTTAAGATAAATGTCACATCTCCCCCTGAAGACAATGTGTGTTTACTGGGTAACTTTGTGAAAGTCACAGCAGCCCAAGCAGAAAGGTTAGTGGTGGGGTTAGGTTGTATGTGGGAGTCTTCTCAGCAGACTGCACACCTGAGATGAGCTCCCAGCCTACGGTGGAGTCAGGCGAGTAATCTTTGCATTTCATCAGATTTTTGTCTCTCCTTTCTTTCATTCCTCCCCCCCTCCCTGTTTCCATCTCTTTCCCCAGGGACAGAAAACAATCTATTAGATGACTGGGCTGCCCCACAAATTCTGGTTGTGTCCAGCATGCTCCACTGCTTATGTACGACTGATGTGTTCTCGTAAAGTTGTAATCTAAGTTTAACTCTCTAATACGATACTTTTTTATCCTGCAGACCAGCAAGCTGCATTACATAAGAAAACTATGTCTGTATCTGAGAAAGGAGAGTGGTTACAATGACTACTGTGGCAGAATAATGATAATAATCAACACTATAATTCAGAGTCGCAGTCTCTAGCAACAAAACACACTCTGTAAACGTAATAGGGAACCAGCATATTGCTGTTTCGGCATCTCATCGAGGTCTGTCTTACTGCTAAGGAAGACTTTAAGTCTATTTAGCTTACAGAGTGCAGCACTAGCCTGCAAACATCTCTTGATTGCAATTCAGGCCATTATCATTTGTCTGTGTCACAGACGAATTATATATCTTCACATGCTAAGCCTGTTGCTAACTCTGTGGAATATTAAGTTGGACAGGGGAGCCATTCTTGCTAATGTCTGGTCCTGTCATTAGTATTTATTAGATGCCCTGCATGCATTATCAAACCCATTTAAAAGTTTCTACGTGAGGAAAAAGTTTGACTATCCACTCAGATAAGTAAGCACACCGTGAACATTAGCAAACTAATACTGCTGAACTTCTTCTGGATTTTTTGCTGCACATCTGCTGCTGGTTTGGATACTGAGCTCTCGCCCTGTTGCAATTATGCCTTCTCATTAGAGAGAAACATCCGCTATTGACGGGCTTCCTGGTAACATCTGCTGGGTTTACACTCAGCCTAATTGATAATGCATTACTACCTATTTCATGGCTGATGTGCAGAATAACACATCGACATTTGACTTGTGGCGATTAATCTCGTCATATTAGATAGTGTCTGACATGAGGTCTTTGAGATTCAGGCCCATTTGAGGGTGTAACCTACATTAACTTTGACACTACATTACACACAAATCAATTTGCTCCTACATCACTGAGGGCAGTGGACGTCTCATGGAGGCAAATGGCACTGTTTCAGTTTGAGGCCTCTCCTGAATACTCAATGCATAATGCTACAGCTCTGAGAAACAGTGGCAACACATTTGAGAAGATGAAAATGAGGCTCTAAATTTTCCTTAAAAATAACAAAAACACTGATGGAAAGTTGATTCACTCCAGTACTGTGCTTAAGTCCAACAATTTGAAGTACTTGACTTCCACCGTGTTATGCTACTAATCTTATTAAGATTTTACAGATAAAAGAAATGAGAGACCATCTCGCGATGGGATCACGGCAGCCTCGACACCCGTCAACATGTTGACGTTCCGACCTATTATTAAATCAGTACTCTGTACTCAGGGGTCGGACCACACCCGTCTCAGCCTTCATTCTGATCTCAAAAACACGCCTCTGAAGGTTTGTGACTGACTTGCACAGTTGTGATGCTATCGTGCTGACAAAACCTTTCCATAGACAGAAACCTGCCAAAGTCAAAACCACCTCTGTGGTAGTTCCTGCTACAGCAGCAGCGATTAGTAATTATACCAGCAATGCTGTCAGTGCAAGCTGGAGCTGAGTTGGAAATAAAGCTTTATTGTTAGTACACAACACCCAGCTGGTGACGCTTCCCTCATGCTTGCTCTTATTGGCTATTGTGGGTTTCTGCTCAATATGCCATCGCTGTTCCTTTCTACACAACAGAATTTCAAGTCGTAAGTATCAGACATAAACAAAATAAATCTCAAATAAAAAATATTAAGGGCTCCCTTAGAAAATGCTTGGTTTAGCACAGTAACAGACCATTTCTGATTTAGTCATACAACCCAATGGCACTCTCTAGAGCTGTTAAATTTAATGATATTTTGGATTTGCTTTTTATTTCATAGTACAATACAAACTAAGAAAGTGTCACAGAGTGAAATAACTCTTTTGAAAGAAAAGCAATGGAAAGAAACTGACCTTATCTTGCAACCTCTACCTGCCGACAATAGATATGAATACCTGAGCAGAGATATGATTACGACTAAAGAAAGCTAAAATTCAATCCTGCAGTGTTTAGTTATTACTTTTACAAACATACACAGCACTCATATTGATTATTGAGCTAAATTTTCTGGTTAGTTAATGAATAAAACGTTCAACTGAACAGAGAAGGGCTGAGGACAAAACTCTTATTTTCAGCTGTTTTTAAGTCATCGCAGTTTAAACATATAATCTATAGGGCATCCGTGAATGTCAACTTCAAACAGGAGGAGGATTTAAGGAAAGAGTCATAAATATTTCAAATAAAATATTAAATGCTTACAATTCTCAACCAGCTAATTGTGGCTCTAGATGAAAAGTGCAGACTTTTTGTAAGGATAATAAGGCAAGAGACAGTCTGATTGTGTGTTTTAGTTGAAAACAGCCATCTGACACTCGGTCCAGCTGTCACAGGCAAATGAGCAATCTGGGCTGACTGGAATTTTTTTTCTCCCTCTAATCCTTTCTTCTCTTAAATTTTCCACTGCCACTTTGCCAACTGAGGCAACACCAGGCTAAAAAAAAACAAGCTATTAGAGAAATGGTTAAAAACTCCAGCATCAGTGGCGTAGAAAAAGCGAGGAGGCAGAGGAAGAAGTTAGAGAGGCATGGAACAGGTGGCAGGTACGCTGGGGAAGGAAGATACAGAAGATGAGAGGGAGGGAAAAAAATGGGAGGCAAGTGGATGAAAAGAGAGGAAAGGGAAAAAAGCAGAGGCTATAAGTGGGTATGGGAAGCAGGTGGATGTTAGGATGGTGGGGGGGCTGGAGAGGATGCTGAGAGACAACAGCATGGGAGGGGTGGTGTCAGGAGTGGGAGTGGAGCTGAGTGAAAGCAACAGACAGACAATTGCAGTGAAGAAGACAGGTGGGGAGGAGGGGAGGGAGGAGAGTATAGGTTGAGGAGAGGATGGAGGAGGGAGGGAGGCGTAGATATGGTGCCCCTTCTAGCGTGGCAGGTAGCCGGGCGGCTGCTCCTTGGCTGCACTGCGTCTGTGATTATGCATGTAGCAGCCGGGCTGTCAGGCTCCGGGTCCTGCGACTGTGCCGCCACTGAGCTTTATCTTGAAATCCCAGTGATTAATGAAGCCGGTGCTGTGTTCTGCATGGTGGAGGTGGACGAGGAATGATCAATCTTAATGAGCTATCCGCCGTCCCTATATTAACTGTGGGGGGATATAATGTCTGTGGCTCCTGGCGGGGCTCCTCTCCTTTAAAATACGATAACGAGGGAGAGAAAGAACGAGGGCAAGCAGCTTTCCTTCCTCCGCTTATGACACACTGCTGCTGCTCACCTCACGTTTCCTCTCCCCTCCTCCCCTCCCTCTTCTTTTTGCTCTCTCCTGAGCAGGAGCAGTACTAGAAACAGTTAGACATCTCAATGGAAGCCATCCTTAGCAAAGTTAAAGAGACAGTGTCAGGTAGCTGCTCGGCTACATGTGAACACAAGCGCAGTCTCCGGGCCACTCCTGCCATTCTAAAATGAGATGTTTGAGTCAATATCATTAATATGTAGGCCCCATATGGACTCGTGTGCCAAGGTTACTCATAAGCATATCACCGTGATACTGCATGTATTCATTTATGAGAATTACCTGCACATACTGAGTCCACAGTGATTGGAATAAATTTCAACTTCATTAATAATTTGCAACATTCCCAGCTCTTGTGAATCCCTTTTCAGTTTCCACTAGCTCTATCTAGAATTAAGGAATAAGAGAGATAGAAAAACACTTTAAAATCCATGCATTTCATATTTCAAGTTAAGCCTGTTTTGGAATCATAATAACCCTAGTTATGCTTTAGCTAATCCTGATGTGGATAGCTTTAAGATAATCACCCAGCACAACACCACACTGACTTTAATTAATTTGCCAGTGCTCATTCTGAATACCATGATCCGAGTCAGCACATTGGAAATTCAAAAAAAATAAAAAAACCTACAACTCTCACACCAAATTCAGTATATTTGTCTTGATGAAAAGCATACTTTTGTATAATCTGCAGCGAGGATGTACCGGCAGCCAAGATCCTCTGCACTCTATCGAGTGAGAGAGGGATAGAGACGGAGAAAGAGGGAGAGAAAGAGAAGGGGAGGGTTTAATTAATGTGCTTGCTATGATTAATGGTCTCAGTGTGGCTATCACAAACTGGCTCTGTTTTTAATAACTGGTTTGAAAAGCCTGTCATGCTAGCAGTATATTCTTGTGGTTGAATCAAAATGAGCATTTATATACCGCTAATAATACTGATAATACTGCATGCTTTATGTCTACTTAATAACTGTAGCTACTTTAGTCTACAGACAAAGATCTCCATGGTGAGAGAGAGATGAAATCTGCAAAACATGTTCAAGAATAAAATGTCATTATCACATCCACTAACATCATAAAGCAGTAACAAAGTAAAAACATCCAATAAAACAGCATGTCCATTTCTAAATAACATTTGATGAGGTGAGATAAGTCTCAAGAAAAAGGCCGCATATCTCCCTTAAATAAACAGCACCAGCACACACAGCGCGGCCTTGTAAACAGTCACTATCTTACTAATTTGGTTATCTATAATTTCCTCACTTAGTGGTAATATTGCAGCAATAATGTGCAAAGAGCCAATATGCAAGTGGACAGAAATGCCACAGTGCCAATATGATCCGTCCAAAAGTAAACAAAAACGAATACATAATTAAAGTCTTACAGAGACCAAAGTTTGAATAAGGCAGATGAGGCAGATACAGCAGAGGAGAGCTCAGCCGGTGCTGCATGTGAGTCTGCGCCGGTCTCACCGTAGCAAAGTAAAACACTGATCTTAACTCAGCAAGGCATCTTAATTGCATTCACTAGCAGCTCAGGAGCTGCTCGGTCCCTAGATGATGGCTGATGTGAGCTGACTGGAAGATGAACTTCCTGGGCAGCGAGGAGGACTGGGTGCCGCCGGATGTGTGTGCGATGGTGGAAGAGTGTGTCTACGTGTGTCCCTCTCTCATGGTGGTGTGCCTGTGTGTTTCCTCTCTGGGTGCATTTATGCATGTGATCATCTGTGTGCATATGTGCGTCTTAACAATGTGTGTGTGTCTGTGTGAGGGAGAGAAGAGAGCGGGACCGGTAAAGGGCAGTGAGGTGGAAGGAAGCGTTAAAATGATGTTTGACATGAGAAAAGAGGCGAGGAGCCGCGGCACATGCTCAGTACAGCAGCAGGTGGCCTGACAGATCTGTCTGCGACTTCCAACTCCATTCTCAGCTAAAGCTTCCAACACACACGATGACTGTATTTCATCATCATCATCTACTACATCATCAGTCTACTTTACTAAAACAAAACAAAACAAAAAAAAAACCAGCAGCTTCGACCACAGCACAGTTAGCAGTAGTTGTCTCAGTTCTCAGCTCAAGCCAAGCTGGGAAAACAATATCAAAAATATAATATGAGTGGCTGGCATGGGTAAAAGCCATAACCCAGAAAGGTTACAGATACTGTATGTGGAAATAATAACTTCCTTTTGATATTTTTGTGTTATTCAGTCGTGAGCTGCCTTTAAATGGGGCTCAATCACGTTTGCAGTGAGTAAGTCCATCCCTGCTGAGCTCGGCACTAGCTTCCCCCAGCTGATATTCATCAGGACAGCCATCGATTTTAATGACTTGGTCAATAGACACACACCGAATCTGCTCTCAGCATCTCCCGCTCTCTCATGTTCCCTCTCTCTCACTGCATCTCTCTCTCCTACTTTTGTCTCCTCCTGTGTGCTGCTCTTTTGAATTTTTTTTTTCTTTCTTACTTATTATTGTCCCTTTTAACAACAACAACCCACATTTCCCACATTTCACATAATGTGCTGACAGGTGTGATGGCTGTGGATCATGTTACAGATAAATGCATAAAAAATGCACAAAGAGTAAGTGGTGTGAAGGAAATTAACAATCGGTAAGATGGTGTGGAGTTTGATTTGTACTCTACGACAGGAAGATATTACGAAAAGCCCTGCTGTGGATGGAGAAACCAGGTAGGCAGATCACAGCCTGGTGACTGGCATATCTCAGTAGGAGATGAGGTTAAAGCTGCCTTCAAGCTGCTCTGTGTGAATCTTCACACACATACAGGCACACAAACATATGGCATTTACACAGACATACACAAACACACATACTATATACAGTAAACAGAAATACAGACAAATACAGAGACAACACACAAACAGACACACACATACAACGCACAAAGAGAGGAGCACACAGTTGTTGATGTGCCCACTGATGCAGAGCGAAGACAAATTGCTCCCTTTGAAGGCAAAGCCAAATCAAACATGGAGTGTGATTTCTGTCACTGTGGTGCTTGACTTTAAGGCTGTGATGCTGACATCTGACAAAACATCCATGCAGTCACACCCAAGAAGCGATGCTGTGCACGCCTCCAATCATGCGCGCACACACACACACAGACACACACACACGACCTGTTGTGTAGCTGGATTAAGGGGGAACAGCTCAAGATCCAGGCCCTTGCCATCAAAAGGCCGCAAAACCTCCTCAGCACTTCAGTGCTTACTTGTGTTGTGAATGCAGCCTCAAACTTTTGTTAATGCAGCAACACAATCAGTTAAGTAATGGCTTTGGTATTTAAACCGCTTGTCCAATAATCACTTCTGAAAACCCCCAGGCGTGAGACACTTGACCACGATTTGACCACTGCAAGAAAACATTACAGCATAGTCGCTCAGTGTCCAAACAGCTACCAGAATAATGGACAAATTTTCCATGTTAATTCATAGATTTGCTTCGGCTGCGTCATTTGTTGGATCTATTTCAGGATGATAACTCATCAGCTATTCAAGCAAAGTATCCCACATGTCAGTCAGTGGCACAGCGCAAGTTTGCACCTCATTTATTCCTTGTTTTGGCTTGTACCCCAGACGCCCTGACAAAGCTCATCCTGTATGAGTGAACTGGTGTCCTGCTTGTGTGTGTGTTTGCCAGCTGTATACTTTTTTATTGCACTTTACCAATATAAATTTCTTGAGGACAAAATAAAGCCTTTGTGTGTTTGTGAGAAGGAAGAGATAAAGAAAATATAGTGTGTGTGTGTGTGTGTGTGTGTGTGTGTGTCATGTGACTTCATTTGCTTTCCGGGTTTTATACCAGATGTGTGTAACATTCAATCTCTGCCCTGGGATCAGATTTGCCAACCCTCTTATCCTCACCTCAGCCATCAGAGGGCTGCAGAAACACTGAACTCTAACCTGCAGCTGCTTTCGCTTCTTTTCACAAACTACTTCTGTTTTGCTTTTTGTGCCAACAGCAGGTCCAAGATAATTATAACAGAAGCAAGCCAGAATGCAAGTCGCAAGAGCTTACCCTCCATATTTACCATCATGCCAGTGCAGCAGAACAGTAGGTTCCCTTGCCACGACGATATGTAGTGTTAATTGATTTAAAACAGAATAGGTAAATCCTGTGGGAGCTTGGGATTTGTGAGTTCGTGGGGTGAGTGAGAACACATTGGAAAAGGAAAGAAACAGACAGGAAGTACCAGACAGAGATATTCAGAAAGACAGAAAAGCACGACGGCAGTGTGCAGAGTCTGAGCGGAGGGGCGGTCAGAGTGGCATTGTTGTGATTACGGCTGCAAAGTTAAGTATTCTTGTCAGCAGACGAGTCTGCAGAATAGACATCATGGCTGATATCTTATTGGTGCTCAACATTTTGCCTATTTCCACTGTCCTTACCCTTACCCCAAATGGCATGCTTACTAATGTCTATTCAACGCTTAACAGGGATGTTTTGCAATTCAAGTGCCTCTGTTTGTAGTTTGACCTTCATAGAAGGCTACACAAGATTTCAAGTATGCATGATGTCTAGAAATTGACACGGGGATGTTTTCTCTTCTGCCTTTGAAATACGACAGCTGGCAAACTATAACCATACAAACTGAATATTAACTTTATCATTACATGAATCACAGAAACGGTGTGTCCACTGCTGAATTTCAACAATCCTACAACATTTTCCTTTCATTTAAAACGGATCTTCAGAAATACTGTAATCCCAATTAAACTCTAGCTTCATTGGCCTGGTCAATAAATTTTGACATGTACATGGTTAATGGATCCGAGACAGTATATTCAACCCAGAAGAAGCTAGAAGCTCTCATTCGATAGAGAGTGGACCACGCCGACGAGCTTGTCTAATTATCCATTTCCAATTCTACCTGCAGTCTCATTTCAATGTATCACAGGCAGCCCCCAAAATAATTGCTTTTTTGCAATCTACAAGTTCATTTGCACACATTTTATTGATCAAAATGAATCAGGAAAAAGAAAACAATCTAAACCTAAATTAAAAGCTTCATTAAATGCGAAAATTGGTCGGGGAATTGCGAACATCTGTTTCTAGTGCCCTGCATCATAAACTCCAAGGTTAAACCAAACACCAATTTACGGCTTGCAGACTCAGGCATGAGCCAGAGCAGTGAAGCACCTTCACAAACACAGCGCAAGTCAACAAGGCTTCAAAAGATTTCGAGAGAGATGTGAGGGCAGGGACTGAAAGCTCTTCCTGCCTTGTGTTTAGTAGGCCTTGTGAGCATTGCGACTCTGAGTGGTGAAAAGATAAACCTGAGACGCTTTTAACTGATTTCAGAGCACAGCAGTGCAGATGCTGCTGTTGTACAGTATTTTGAGAGTAGCACAACATGTTCTCTTCCCCCAAAGAATCCACTGTAGGCAGTGTTACAGGTTTTTAGAAGCCCTTGTCTCTCTGCTGTTTTAGGTGCCCCTCAGTTCTCTGCGACCTTGGAGCAGCTTTGAAGTGAAATGGCTCTGGTTGCAAGTTGTATTTTAACAACCCCCGAGCTTGAGTGTTTGTGGCCTTGTTTATGACTGTTGGCATCAGAGACTGCTCTGGTATACCGACAGGGGGCAGAGGCCTATGTGTTTCATTCCAGCACTGCCCCACATAAGGCGAGGTCACAAGGAATAGAGAGCTAAGACTACATTGATTTAATACCTAACACCTCCGCGGCTTGGATTCACTTCTGAGCTTAGGTTGCCAGCTCTGCTTTGATTTAGTGTTTGAAAGTTAGTCATGACAGATTCCATATCTGCAAGAGAGTGAGGCTAAAAAACCTTTAGAAAAAAAAAAAAGCTTGCTGTGCAGAGTGCATCAGCTGAGGCTGTCTGTGCTTACCTTTCGGATGTCCCGGGTCACTGAACTCGTACTTTCCCATCCCGACTGTCCGCAGCATTTGCAGCCCATTAGGACCATCCTGATTGTCTACGGCTGTGGCCTGACACTGCGCTGCTCCTGCCGCCTGTCCATTAGTCAGAGGCATTGCAGGGGGCTGGATGAGGCCGGGGTGAGAAGTTAAATGGCCGTTGCCCATTACACTATGAGGGCTCTGCTGAACCACCTGGTTGGCTTGGGCAGTGAGGGCGGATGGTGCGACATTGGGCTGAGCTGAGGAGTACGGAGACTGGCTGGGCATACTCAGCACCATGGAGGGTGGTTGCTGGGTCGACTGCGGCGTAAGCTGGAAGTGGGCGGTCATGAGTGGGTGTTGTGGGGGCACTGGTGTCTGGATGGATGGGGTTACTCCTATGATGGGTGACTGTGCAGTCACGCTGTGGTTGAAGGAAGGTGGCTGAGGGAGGGCGTAGGTGTGGGGCAGGAGGCTCGGCTGGCTCACCGCTGCTACCGGGGCAGCCCAGGTCGGACCTGATTGACAAACAGACAGAAGAGCAAAAAAGAAATGAATGAATTGTACATCCAGCTTTTACACCGTAAAGAAATGTGACAGTCATAGTACATGCAATTCCATGGCGTAGGCTGATTTGTGGCATCATGGTAAGCTGTAGACAAAGCCAAAAACAAGGGCAGAGTGTTGATTTTAAGTCTGGTATTAGATGATCAAATAGAGACAGTAAACAGGATGAGAAGACAGACTCCAACTTCAGTCTGTTCCTCTACACATCACAACTGTCAGTGTGCTGCTCTGCTTCAGTCAAAGTTTGTTTTTGACTTGAGACTTAATATCAAACACAAAATATTTGAAGCGATGTACAGATCTGTTCCTAAGATCAACATCATAATAAGATTAAGAGATTTATTTCACCACAGGATGAACAAATGCCTTTCTGAATGTGAAAGTATACATGCTCAGCGCATGTGGCAGTCGGCACTATTATCTGCGTAGAAGTCTGTGTTTACTCAGACACTCGGAGTCGATCATATCCCTGCCCTGAGGCAGGGATGCTGAGGGTGTTCTGGGAAGATGCCGCCATATTGGACCTGAACAATGCCTCCCTCCCTCCCTCCCTCGCTCATTCGCTCATGCTCCCTCATCTCTAACTCCTCCTGCCATGGTCCAAGCTCTAAAAATAGAATACCACTCTGCCAAAGGGCCAAAGGCTAAATCACAGCATGCAAAAAGAAGCTAAAAAAAAAAGAAGCCCACATTATTCATAATACTAACCCTGCTGATAAAATAGTCTAGGCAGAGAAGAGCGGAGAGGGACAGCGAGATAAAAACAGACATCGAGAAGAAAAGAAAGACAGAGCAGACGGTGGGAACAGAAGACTCCAGAGGAGAGGGCAGTTCAGTTCATAATTCACATGTCATTGAGCTAATCATCAGCAACACTGTATTTAATTTCCCCTCTTTTGTAGCCGATCTTGATAAAGGATTCTAATCAAATGGGTTAGTATAATAAGTCCACATCTTATACAGTTTAAAGGTTTTAATGCAGTGATGTCATTGATTAGAATTTGATATATATACATTCTATCTCTCCTCCAGTTCTGTGTTCTTGTCCTTCACCATTCCTTCAACCTTTTACCAGAAAAAAATAAATACCTTATTAAGCCAAGCATTTCATTATCATGGTGCAACACTGACCTACACTCAAAGGGTTGCCTGCAAAGTTTAACATAAAGCAGCTGCTGCGTTAACATTAAATACACACAACGGTTGTGATTGTTGTCTTGCATCTGAGAATTAAGATTTTCAAAAGTGGCACGTTCACATTTAAAAACTCCACTTATGTTTTTAATTTGTTTACTCCACGATTTTTCTTAAGTCTAAAGCACATCAAAGACAAACTATTTTTGGACAAAGAAACTACAGTTGAAAAAAAAAAAAAAACTTCTTTTTCAAAGGCAAACTTTTTTTCAGCAGTCACAAGAGTGAAGTTTCTGTCTAAAGAAACCGTTGATTAATTCTGGCACAGTTGGCAGAGAACTTTCTGGCAACACAGTTCAGTGAAGTGTGGAGAGGAGCTGGCTTCGTTGCAAACGCCAGTCACAGTTTGGAGTAGCACACACGCAAATCAATATGCAACACTATGCTCGGATTTGAGTGTCATATGCGACAGCGTGCCGGGTCGGTGACATCTCACTCTCCTTGCGCTTCATTCCAAGCTGTAGTATGGGAGTGGGAGCTGCAGTGGTGGGGTGGGAGGGATGGGCAGGGAGTGAAGCCTTATTCACTTAGACTCAATAATTCAGCCAGACCCCTCAATGCACAGCAGGAGGCTGTGGCCACACAGCAGGGAGGCGCACCAGCAAGGGAGTAAGAACAGAGCTCCATACTCTCCTATCACTACTGCATCCTTCTGTCATAACAGCATCTCGATTGGTTTGTGCTACAGAAACATTCCTCTTGGGTTATCTGATGAATTATTCAATTATTAATCCACAAACCAATCTATATGTAAGATGTGCTAATTATAATTAGGACATGAGCTGAACAGGCAGTAGCAGAGTTGAAAGATGTTTTCAGCGTGATGCTTTGCTGCCACAGAGTAACAGCTGTCTACAATCTGGATTTGCTGAGCCAGAATTTCCACTGGAACAAGCTCCGTGCCAGTATCATTCTTAAATGAGACACATTTGTGATGAGCAGGAGGCAGAGGCCAGCAAAGCAATGGAAGGAAATTAACTGCTCTAGGGCAGAGCCATTCTGGGTGAGTTCATTACAATAAGAGTAAAAAACTTCAACACTGGCTTAACTCATTAATGTCGGGTGTGCGCGCTGCACTGCAGTGCCACGGTTGCTCTGTACACGCTTTAAAGAGGCATGAATAGAATAAGGTCGACATCTAAATTAGACCTGGTGGAGATCATTTGGAGGACTTTCAGAGTTTCTCTACACAGGTTTAATTTAGACTAAATCAGCTTCAGTTAGTGACACAATAACATTAACAAGGACAATAAAATGAGAGCAGAGTGACAGTAGTGTTTGTGTGCGTGTGTGTGTGCGTGTGTGTGTGTGTGTGTGTGTGT
>NW_019525453.1:3073534-3116070 GCF_002814215.2 Seriola lalandi dorsalis | reverse complement strand
GGGGGTGGGGGGGTACAATACTGATTTTTATCTTTCCCTCTTTCAACTTCTTGATATCACACTGAGATTTCTATAATTATTTGCATAATTAATCTGATTTATGTAAGGAATGTCTTTGTGGCTGTATAGTATGCATGATTGTGTATGTAACATACGCATGTTGTGGAGGCAAGCATGTATTTTATGTAGGGCAAGACAGTCAAGATGCCTCATTACCATTGGATGCTAGTGTAGCTGGCCCAAACCATCTGGGGTGTAGCACATAAGTGTGTGTGCAAGTGTGTGCACCGTGTACATGCATACATCTGCTGCGTGCAGGGGTACTGATGATGTAAAACTTACATCACTGTGAGCTCACATCAGGTGGAACCGGTGGATGTGTGAGTGTGTGTGTGCCTGTCAGTATGCACGCATGTGTGTTGTAACGTGTCGTGTGTGTGATTCATTACCGGTGGGCTCGCTGTCTCGGTGTTGCTTGGCAGGGGGCTCATCTGTATCCCATGGTGTGAGCTGGTTGATGGGCGTCTGTCCCCACCTCACCCCTGGAGCCAGCAGCAGTCCTGGGGTCTGGCTGTCTCCAGGTGACAGACCAGAGACCTGCAGAATGGCAACAAACACAATGTCACTGATTAGAGCATTATATGAGAAAAAAACAAAAACCCAAAGAAACATGTTGGAATAAAAACCAAACCACTTTACGCCCCCTGATCTTTTACAGCGCAGCATGTTTGTAAATGACCCTAAAATCAATTTCATCAACAACCATGGTTTAAATACAGTATTTCACTTTTTCATTTGAATGGAAAATTCAACAAATCACAGCCATCTAAACTGTTCTTTAAGGTCTTGAAGTGAACTGTGATGATGGAGCATGGCATATAATTAGCAATGAGTGAGTTTGATTACAGACTATATATAATGGGAACAAGGGAAAAAATCTTGTTCCCCGCCTCAAGAGTCTTTGTAGAAAGACCAATATTTCTCTTTTTATATAGTAATAACAATTAACTTTCTAGTGTGGGATACATTCAAATTCAGATCCTTCCCCCTGAGATTTTGTATATCTTAATTTTGCAATGAATTAAACATTGTGTTCAGTCAAGTGGGATAATATAATTCCGAACACAAATACGACAAATAGAATAAGTAGAAAGAAATCCTTTTGCAGGGATAAGAGAAAAGAAAAAGGTATTTTCTAGAAAGCAAATGAAAAACTAGCTGACAATGTACGGAGAAGTAAATTTGAGCAACTTGACCAACCCAAACAAAGAGTTCTCCAAGCCTTTCTTTGCACCCATATCTCTAATATTTTCCTCTGGTAGGGGAGTAAGAAATGTTATTGAGCAAACCCAGGCTGATGAAAACACAGGGTCAATCACCACTGGACCCCTGAGCAATATTCGCTCTCCCTATCTGCAGTTTGGACGCTCAGTCTAACAACCAGGCAGGGAGAGGGCAGAGCCAAGCCTGATTCCACTGCTCGCCCCAGCCAGCCTCCTGAATTAATAGAAAAGACCTGGTCACCAGGCCCCTCCAGTGTCCTCCTGGCTGATCCCTGCATCCCTCAATTCCATTATCCTCCCTGACCCCGCGTCCACTTCATCAAGCACGCCATCATGCATTCCAACAGCTGTGTCGACAAAGCCCGACAGGGTGTGAGCTGACTGCACGACGACAAAAACGCAGTCCAAACAATTCAGATCTCAGAACACCAATGTAAAGATTTTAATACCGGATCGATCCTATTTCTGGAGAAATTTGCTTTGTGGTTTAAAACGACCATTAACACATTAAAACATCACATGGTATCAATGAAGCACAACATCGTCTCACTTACTTGATAAATTCATAGTGAAAGTTATCTGACAGTTTGTAAGTGCTGGGGGCAAAAAACAAAAAAAAAAGCAAAAAGAAACATCTCAAGGCAATGTAGAAAACAGGGTGATGGAGTGAGAGAATGAAGCTGGGTTTAGCGGGAGACAGGCTGTCAGGTCTTTTTGTCCAGCTCAACCTGTCAACTTCAGACAAGAGAAAACTGAAACGGTTTACTCAGAGAATGTCCTAAGCGCTCAATTCCATCTGAGAGCCCTGGAGCCTTGGGGAGGAAAATTCAGAGCATTTTCAAGGTGAGGAGTTGCTTTCTACAGTCCACTATTTGTTTTAATGAGCATTTTTCGTCCTCCACTCTGTGCACCTTACTGTATTCCTCTCCAGCCATGCTTTACCTTCCCCTCTATACTGGCTAGTCCTCATCAACCCGCAGCACTGACTCTCTTACTTTCCTTTAGCCCTGCACTATTGTCTCATTAATACTCCCACCCATTAACACAAAACAGAGGAAAGGAAAAAAAAAAAAAAGAAAAATTAAGAAAAATTTCCTCTGCTGAAAGAAAGGCAATCCATCTGTCATAGCTTTAGTGCACCAGGAAAAAAGAAAAAAAAGGTTCTTAGTCAGCGCCATCACATTGACAGCATATCAGCTAGACTCAGGAACAATCCTGACTTGAAAATGATCAAGGTTAGATAGGAAATACACACACACGGACACATACACACTGGCAACGCAAGTGTGTAGGCACACATAGTAGGTGTAAATACACACGCATGCACACAAACGCGCGCACACACACACACACACACACACACACACACACACACACACACACACACACACACACACACACACACAAGCCAGGAGATATCAGACGGGATGTTTATTAAGATGGCAGACTTGCTGCAGGCAGGCAGGAAGGTACTGTAGGTTCTGGGACAGCGCCTGCCATTTTCTCTCAATTTTATTTGCTCTCCCTATTTCCAGTCCCCTCCTCCCCGGCCGCCCATTATCACCGGGCAGCAGATGGTTTCCTCTGACTCGACAAAAACCATGCTGGAGAAAAGGACGGGAGCCAGATAGATAATTTTTGAGTCGTGCCAAGCCATTCTGTGTTTGTTGTCAAGCTGGCTGGGGAGGGGTTTTTTTGTACTGTACGCAACATCCGTGCATATGGACCACATACTGCAAGTGTGCAATGCTCCACTTACACACAGACACACACAATAGTGCAATCATGTTTGGGCACACAAGAGAATCTGTATATACAACTGCATTTACTGTTAATATAAAAACTGCTCTTTATGCAGATGGAGAATGGGTCTTATTTTCATTATCCATTTATCTGCCAATAATTTACTGACTGACTGATTGTTTGGTGGTTTAGAAAATAGCTGAAAGATATTCAGTATATTGTTTGACCACACAAGTCAAACAAAAAAAAAATTAAAAATCCTTCTATTTGAGCAAGAAATCTTTTTGAAAACATTTTTTTTCCCCATGAAAAATTATTAACATAATTTATTATTAAAATAGATGCTGGTTAATTTTCTGTTGACCAACTAATCAATTAATCAACTCATTATTTCAGATTGTTTGATTAATTAAAGAAAATCCAGTTCTCATCAAATTGACTTAAGTTTAATTTTTTTATTACATTTATAACATGTTGAAACATTGCTCTAGAAATGCGTTCTAATTATCTAAATTTAAGTTCTAAATTTAACAGGAAATACTGTGCTGTAAAAAAAAAAAAAAAAAAAAAAAAAATCTGAGACTCTGAAGCAGCTATCCATCTGCTTCTCCAGGTATAAGTAAACACACATAGGCACACACAGCAAAACCAGAATGATCCTTCTCTCTTCTCATACCTCTGAATGTTGCAGACATGTCAGAATCAGTGTACTGAAGAGAGGAAGATAAAATCAAGATGCATCAGGCCTAAATATATACTAGTCCTCCTCCGCCCGGGCAGCAGAGACAGCAGTCTGATCCTGGCTGACGGATAAGCTATTTCCTCGGACATGGCCAACGTTGACAACTGTCACTATGTGCGCTCTGCCTTCCTGCAATAGCAAGCAGCATTGTTGTGCCTACCAGAACCTCTTGCCACTGGCCACCATCTGCTGTGGGTACATACAGGAGGGGCCTTGTGGTGATCCAGGGCTCTGGGCTTTGATTGCTTTGAGTCATCCACAACATCCAAATCCAAATAAACAGAAAGCGTTTGCTCATGGTTTTGTGTTTGCCTTTGCATTTTGTTTGAGCCAGCCCTTGTCTGTGTGAGTTATTGCACCAGTTCAATCCTGCAACAACACGGGGTAGGACATCAGGCTTCCACTGAAGACAGCCACCATTAACATTCTGCATAAGCTCCAGCTCTTTGTAACCATTGTGCTTGTGATATGGCCTGGTATACCTAAGCCTGAACATATAGCGCTCCCGTCCAGTTAAGAGAAGGCTTTGGCTTCCCCAGAGAAATTACTTTATTGCTCAACTCGCGGAGAAATAGCACGAAAAGAGAGGGAGGGATGAGTATGTCTATAACACCCGGGTCCCATTGGGGTAAACAACGTTACAGCACACACTGATCAAATCAACTAACTGCTATGAGATTTAATAACAGGTCTGGTTGAAAAAAAAAAAAAGGTGCTGTAGTGAGAGCAAAGCGGGGTTTTGAGAAAGCGAGAGAAGGAGGAGAAAAAAAGAGGAGGGCTGAGGGAGGGCTGTGGCCTTAAATAGAGAAAAGTGCTCACACAAACACACACACAAACACACACAGAGCAGGTCAGTAGCAATAGCAGAGTGAAAAGCTAATCTCGTGAAATGTCATTAGCACAACTGCCAGACACAATGAGATAGCAACGAGCGGGGTGCAGGCCAGTGTTACATCGGTTGATTATGTTCTACCTTTTAAGGTTCAGTGTTCCTCTGGTAGCTACCAGAAGCTCTTTACACACAAGGAAAATAACAGACCGCAGGCGAGGAGGAGGTTCACTGTGGTGGGACATCATTCAGCTGGCATGGTAATGGGGAAGATGTTAATGTGCGGTTGTTGTACTGATAGGTTTATCCGTTCATCTATTGTGAACCGATGGATCAGGAATCTTCCTGGATTTCTGGTGGTCCAGCGTGGAGCTGCCATTACAGTTTAATTTAAATGCATCTGAGAAAATGCACCTCCACAATCAGCTGGCTATCTCCGGCAAGATGCATGTACACAAATTTAATCTTAATCAAAATTTCAATAACAGCAGTCACTGCCGTGCCTTGCTATATTGTGCACACCCGTAAAATAATATCACATTGTAATTCAACACTATGACAAATCATAAAAAACAGTATGTGCGGGCAAGGAAATGAAATTCAACTCCGACAGAATGGCTTTTTCTTCCCTTTGGCCAAGCATGGTCAGATACAGTGAATTTGGCTGAAATGTGGAGGGTGATGGAAATAATGGCTTTCCTCAGAGAAAAGAGACAGAAAGAATGGCAGAGAAGGAAGAAGTGAAAGATTGAGAGGCAGAGTAAGACACACCCATCCATCACATAGCCTTTTATCATTGCCTCTGACACATCATTCTCAGCTTTTCTAAAATGGAGAGGAAAAAAAAACCCCCCAAAAAACCCTCCTTTTTCCTCCTCTTCCTCCATCCAAAGGCTCCAACCTAGTGTGGTCCGAAACTGACCAGTAGCATTAAGGAGTGTACAAAAGCGCACAACTCATTTTCTTTCGGACATTATTCACTTACTGTATAGAGGTATCTCCTTTCCATGACAACGCGCTGACACCTAAATGTGAAGTGGATTTGTTCTGGGCTTCCGTCATAATGGTGCTGAATGCTGGAGCCGAACCATGGGGCGGCTGTGTCCAATCTATTAGACTGGAACATAGCAGAGCATCTTACGAGTAAACAAAGAGACTACCGCGCCATTTTTGGCAGCCATCTTAAATGGAGTGGTGCACCAACATGCCGAAACACAGTGGTGCCATAGACAGAGGAAGGCGCGTATTCAGTATCATGGCTGCATACTGAAGAGACAGAGCGGAAATCCAGGTAATATTTCTTTTTGCTGTAAATGATCCGACGTCTTACAAAATGTGAAGTGACACTGCAATTATAGAGATATCCACAGTTCTGACGGAGACTTAAAATGCTGCATTTCTTGAGCATTAAAAAGCAAATCTTTTGTGGTGTTTAATCTTTGCCGTTAAATCTTTTAAACAGCCAGAGAAATTACCAGAGATAAAAATCTTTAGCACAGCTCTTACAAAATCCCTCGCTGCTGATACAGGTTTGTAACTAATTCAAAAACAGAAAAATTCTCCTCCAGAAGTGGCTCTGACTGCAAAACCCTACAATTTAAAATTATTTTGGACCAATCCTGTAAACTTTTGTTTTCTCACTATTATTGTCCATAATCCGAGGGAACAAACAACTCAGTCAAAATAAAGAAAGGTGATTTTGAGTAGGAAGAAAATTTGAAAATGCTATTAGTGTTTTAACAGCTTAAAATATTTGTGCTGTTTATCCAAAAGAAGTCAAGACAGGTTGCTCAGTGTTTACACAGTGTTTCAGTTGATGCAGTGGGGACCTGCCTCTTCTTAAAGAAATACAGCGGTTTAAAAACACATCAAATCTGTAGTCATTTCATCAAAGCAATATCAGTTTACATGAGACGAATCTCAGCCATCACTGGTGATTGACTGTTCGTGACTGGCAGTGTGCGCACTAACAATTGAAAAAACAAACAAACCGAATCCAGGCGCCAACACTTAACACTGACCCCTGGCAGCACGAGAGACTAACATAATGAAAAACACACAACAGAAGCGCCTGGCCTGGTATATGTGCCATTGATGCACCACAGAAAGGGCTACGGATACAGACTCTGTAATTTCAAGCCCCAGGCCAAACGACTGAAGGGGAACAGACTTCACTTCCACTGAAATTCCAGCAAAGACACTCCGACAGCTCGGCGAGCTCCTGGCTCGACGCACACGTTCTGGAAAAAGACGAAGCGTGATCGCAGGGGTGAGGCCGACAAGCTTCAGTGGAAAAGCAGCGCTGGAAACCCCGCCTAATATCCCATGAGTTCTCTGAGGTTGCGGAGCTTGCCCTCCAAACTTTACCTCAACCCCTCCTTTTCTTGTGTTTTCTTTTCTCTTGCAGATAGTGTAAGTGGCTGGGCTGTTACAGCACCATGGACATGTCTTATCTGCAGGACTAAGCAACATAGCGAGGCTCTTAGAGAGGGTGACTAGTGCTTGGACATGTGAACTGTTGAGGCTTCCTTATGTCATGGAAACACCTCCCAGAGGAGCATGTCAGGGACCATGTTGCCCTCCATTGGCACTGACCGGGACAGTGAGAGACACAGGTCTCCAGCAGGCCATGACCCTGCCTGATATGTGGTGAGTGTTTGGGGAACAAAATATCCACAGCCTGTCACAGCAGCAGCCTCGGAGACCCAGAGACAACTGTGTAGCTCTCCTCTGTGGCTGAAATTGAGGCAAAATGACTGCTATGTGTGGGCTTGTGTGTGTGTGTGTGTGTGTGAGAGAGCTTAGAATACATATGTGGCTGTAATAAATGGGTGTTAACTGGGCAAACAGCCATTTAGCACTAAAGAATAAATTGAATTTATATTGATATTGCAATATGAAAGGAAACAATATCTACTTTGCTAAGAGTGCAGTGTGGGGAGTTTTTAAATGCATTTCACATTGCATGCAATCAGCAACCCAAATACTTAATTGTTTTGGCAGATGAGCATATGGCAGGGCTGGAAATCAGTGGAAAAATGCAGTGAAGGACTTACTGCACAGGCTGACACTTAAATAGTGGTTCGAGTTCAAAACTGGCCCACTGTCTGAACAAAAGAATTTCATTACCATCATGTGAATACACCTTTCATGGCTCTCTGACACACAACACTTCAACACTGACTTGACAGTAGCATGTTTTGTGAAATGCTGTCTTTATTGGAAGTCAGTTAACATTACAGAATGAAAGGTTTATATGAAAAGACTTTATGCTATCACGTTGCCATTGTAGCAGCTAAATAGTTTTGACTGAATCTTTCACTCTTTGCACTTATTTCCGTCAAGGACAAGTTAGCTGCTGTTTAATAAATGAATGGAAATGTTTACTATCAATTTGGGAGAAGAAGCTATACACCTCCGACATTTTGTCCTCTCCTCTCCTTATCTGTTCCTTTGACCATAACCTCATACCACAGTACCACCAGACACTGCTCGCACCTCCTCTGCACTTGTTTCTCTTTAACAGTAAGTGCCACATGGATATGAGGACAGGGCAGGAGATACTGCTCATGAAAGACATTTGCATAACTCACTGTGAGCAGGTTAAATGCAACTCTGTGGAGTTCAGGAGCCAACATGTCCGCTAACAACAGCTAAATGTTGTGCTGATCGTCTTCTTTAAGCAGTTTCTTTTTCGTTCCATTTGACTTGCTGATTATAAAGAGCGACTAACTGAACCTGAAATAACACCTAGTAATAGCATCTATGGTCAAGAGCTGGACTGAAACCTGTTTGATAAGCAAAAGAGAGAATGTGAAACCCATTCTGTGATGCATTCATACACAGATAGATTTTTATCTCAGACAGAGCAGACAGGCAGTTAGATGGATGCTACTAGCCCATGGAGCCTCCTATTGACTTTCACTGGGTACCGAGAGTTCTGGCAGACAAAGAAGCAGCCTTTGGTCAATAGGGACTGCAAGTACAGAACAGCCAGGTTTCTGGCCAACACCCATTCTGGCCTGACAAAATGCCCGAATATCAACTCTGAAATAGCTAATTTCAAACCAGATGGTATTAAAATAAGCAAGGGTGTATTTTGTTTAACTTCCCAACCACATCCATACAATAGAATTTAGTCTACTGAAAAGCACATACTGAAGCATTTTACAGTGTTACATCACCTCAGCCCCTGGAAGGCAAAATCTCTAATCAGACTACAAGCATGAGTAATTAAACTGAAAACACCGGCATAGCCAATGGCTGGTATTTGCAGCAAATTTGCCTAATTAATGACGCAGTGCTGCAACATTATGACAGCACATAGGCCAAATTCATCAGCTCCACTCATATGAACTCTGGACATTGAAATTAATATGCCAGTTGGCAACAGAGAGTATATCTCCTTTCATTGTGGTGCCTAAAAATAGTAGTATTAAGTGAGATACAGCAGAATCTGCATTACAGCACTGTCAAATCAAAACCACTCGTGACTCCGCTAAGGTATATAATTACCAGTGTGCCTACAAGCCTCTTACGATCTGTTAATTCGGCAGCCTTTTTACACACAGGGAATAAAGTGCACCTCAATGGTTGACACCTGAGCCCCACAACCAAATAAGCTCATACTGTATGCTAAATCAAGATCTATTTTATGTAAGTGATATAATGTGAGAAGATACACAGAGTTCTGATTTTATCAGCCAGAAAAGACAAGTCCACATAAAGCAATGCACAGGCAGCCACACGTGTAACCTGTGGTGGTGTTCCAGCCTTTGAGGTTTCAGTCTTGGAGCTCCAGCCCTGCTCCCCCAGGGTTTGAGAGGAGACTGAAAGACTGGTTTTATCCCACAAGATGAAGTGGTCAGTGCAGCTCTGTTCTCCTGCAGGCACAGGGGGGTGTCTACACAGAGCACTGCTTGGGGTAAGATATACACTGGAGAGACATGCTGGGATCATTAGAGTTTCAAAACCCTTAAAGAAACTGAGAAATAGCCATGAACTAGACTGCGGCAGGTGGATAAACAGACCTTCACTTGAATTATGGGAGGATTTTTTTAAGCGAAAGGCTTTTCTGTCTGTTTGGAACTGCCTTTCAACTGCCTGTGAATGAGCTTCTCTTGATTTGCTCTAATGTTGTTGGTTTTTCAAATGCAAATGCTATTCTATACAGATGGCAAAAGTAATTTCAAGGTCCATATCCTGTGTCGAAAGTTACAATTGACAAGAAAAATTAGGATGTTTTTGAAGATTAGTTGGTGTGTCCATGCTTGTTTTGATTGTTAACAGCACATAGTTTGGTAAAAAAAAAAAAAAAAAAAAAAGATTCCAACCTGACTAAACAACTAGTTACAAAAGTCAACTCTGCATAACAATCATCAAGGAAACTGCATGTCTATCCTTCAATATAAAATGCTATTCTGAAAAATATAATAATCATAGATTCCACGCTGTTAGTGTTTTTGTAAAACATTGCATCCTCTTAGCTCAGACGGTCAGTGTTTTTCAAGGATTTTCCTTTTTTATACTGGCGTTGTCTGTCCGCATGCTTGAGTTCTTCCCCATTTTACCTTAAAACTTCAGAATCACAGTTTAGTATCTTTATCAGTCCCAGTGCCAGTGAAATGGGCAGACTTACAAAGGTTTGGATCACTGTAGCAGGTACATGCGCACATCAAATCTATGAAAAACGGGGCTTCGAAAACCAAACAAAATCCTTCTTCAAACGCCTTTTTAGGCCAGCAGGCCTTTGGCACTTATAAAATGATTTGATTTTGTTATTCAGTTTTCCCTTTTTTTGTTATGTGATAATGTGAGAGATGAAAAAGTGTTTCTGCTTCATGGACACGGACAGACAACATTAATATTCATGAGATAGATGATTAATCACTTACATGGATGAGTCATGTTACTAAAAACTGCTCCTGCAGCCAAATATAAAACCAGCATACCGATGCACATAGAAGTGGGGCTTAACACCCGGGGTGTCTTCTTTCTTTCTGTCATCTTACTTATGTATGAAGACACATCACACGCCCACTGATCAATAAAATGCAAAAGCAGAGACCATTAGCAGTTGGCATTTTCCTCAGATACAACAATTCTGGGAATCTGCATTTGTTCAAGGCTCCAGTTATGTTCAGAACAAACAATCTGTAATTTTACAAATTCAGAATTGTAGCAGAAATGATAAGTTTAAGAATTTAAACATCTGCAGATATGAATTCCTTTGCAGCAGCTGATGCAGCTAGTTTCTACTGTATGTTTTCAGGGGGACTGTATCCAAAGGGGCCTCTTCTTGACCAGGAGTGTGCACAGCCCCTTTATTGTATCTGAATGAGGTAATGATGCCACTGGAGGAAGGATTTAAAGACACCTCTGTTGTCAGCGGCAGCACCTGTGCTGTGCAGATTCCTCTTTCCCTTACACAACCCTGCGCACTGGTTCCCTGTGCACTTGTTGACAGGAGCTTGTAATCTGAAATAGTCTGCAGGGTTGAGCTGTTAAGTCCCTTGTAGGAATGGGATACAGTTATGGTGGGAAGTGGAGGACAAGGAGGAATAAGAGGGAACATCTTCCCTCCAAAGCTTATTGAGCTGTCAGGTTTCAGTCCCTATCAGAGTACATTGATTTCCTGTCATATATTCAACTGTATGTGCTTTTATATCCATCCTTCACAAGAGTGCTTCACATAATGGGCCTGCTTTGGTGGTTATGACCACATCAGGAAGCCCATGCACATATTGATCTGTGTTGACGCCAAGCGTAGTCCTTTATTTAAATTGATCCATAACAGAGTATCCAAGTGCTGGTTTCACACTCTGATCTTTAATGGAAACTACCAGACTGTACATCGAGCGAGACACAGTGGAGTCGTCATAAGCAGTGATGGGGGTGACACAGAGACAGCTAATAGTGCTAATATGTCTGGATATGGAGATTTAACATTTCCCTTTTGCAATGTATTCTCTGAATTTTGAAGAGCTGAAATCAAATTATATTTTGGCATTAGCATTTCAGTGACCTTTCCAGCACTCAATTCAGCTGTCAAAAACTATAGTGCTCAGAAGCAATAAAGCAAAAGGAGCAGGATAC
Source organism: Seriola lalandi dorsalis (assembly GCF_002814215.2). NCBI lineage: Eukaryota > Metazoa > Chordata > Actinopteri > Carangiformes > Carangidae > Seriola > Seriola lalandi. The sequence goes on along the minus strand of NW_019525453.1, from coordinate 3,104,378 downwards.
ACTTAAAACAACCGATGGAATGGATGAATGAAACTTTTTTTTTGCCATTTACTAGGAAGAATTTTTTTTGTCACAAACAGCCACATAAAAATATACACAGCACAAACTTCTATTTGACTAAACCATAGTCCTCTGCAAAATCCATTATGTTTTAAATGCCACAGAAACTGTAACCTGTAAACTGTAACAGAGGAGCTACTGCATTATATTAACATAAATCTCAAGCAATGGGAGAAGACAATAAATAGATTGTGTTTTCCATAGAGACCAGGCCTCATAATGGAGATATACAATGTGCATGCAGAGGACATTGCTTGCGAGAGCAGTCACAATCTCTCGGCCATGCCCGCACATTAGTGAGAGTCATTAGGCTCATTTAAATGAGGCCGTTAAGCCGATGAAATGAGGCCGTATATTTGAGTGCAGAAACAAAAGAAAGAGCCCCCCATTTCTCACTGGTGCGCAATCTCGTCTAAGTCAAGTACGCCATAACTCTGGCTGGAGGGAAGTACCCGGCGAGGGCATTTTGGGAGGCCAAACGTCAGTGGCCCCAGACAGTTCACAGCACCCTCTATGACGGTCAAATAAACTTTAATACCAGCAATAACTGCAACAACAACTTCACCACGCTGTTAGTGTTGCTAGCAGAACTTGATAATGCAGCATTTAGGAGGCTTTAATTAGACTGTTTTATTTTTTCCCCTGAAGCTGGCATTATTCAACCTGGAGTGACTCAGAAGGTCTTCTCTTACCCACAGCTATCTGGTGAACGTGCACACACACACACGCACGCACGCACGCACGCACGCACGCACGCACGCACGCACGCACGCACGCACACACACACACACACACACACACACACACACACACACACACACTCTCTCTCTCTCTCTCTCTCTGTTTGTGGAGAAAGCCATTCCACACAATGCGCTCATTGTATATTTCTACATGTGAATTAAACGGTTGCAACAATGGTCACAATTGCAGCATCAACACAAATCCAACAAAACAAAAACAAAACTAACAAAGCAAACTAGGCCTCACAAATACAATGACAAAATATGTTGTTTGTAACTGCCCCCCGAAACAACATGTATAAGCCTTTTGTGATCTGAAGCTCCCATCACCAGGAAACCATTTGTTAGTGCCTTCGAAAAATGTTACAAATCCACACTGCAACAATAAAACCATTTTCTGATCTGGCGCCCCTGTCATTACGGCTTGGTTAGGTTTAGGGTTGGGAGAGATCATGGCTTGCATTAAAATAAATACTTGGTTAATGTTAGGGGTCTTTGTCATTGTGTTAACAATAATAAGCACGTGGTTAAGGTTAGGAACGACCACAGTTACGGTTAAAAGAAGCCTATTTTGGAAAGTGGGAAGTGATCTACTTAAAACAAAATAAAAAATAAATAAAACAAAAGTAATAAAATAAAAAAACACCTTCGTTAAAGGTGACCTGTGATGTGTTTGAGCTGTTTTTCTATGAGTGGGTCCCTGTTTAGTTTGCACTCATGCACCCAACACAGTTGTGATTCTGTATTCAGTTCTCCCAATGGTTTCACACTATTGCACTGATCTACAGGTGGCCGTCACACATCAGAATATGTGCCAAGACAAACGAGGGGGAAGAAGACGACTGGAAGCTAAACTTGGATCTAAACGAACTTGGAACCGAAATACTGATTTTACAAACGTTTTATGGGGAAGCGCTCGCATTTGTGACTAAAATATGTACAGCCTAGAAAATCTATTTAGGCACATGTATGGGACAGAAACTTCAGCCAAGCAGCCTTTTCAACAATAAAGGTCGATAACATAACAGCAATGACAATGACGTTGTCACAGCGCTGAACCCGTGTTGTTGGTTGAAAGAACCATGTCAAGAGCCCTCTGGTCTGCTGCACACTGCTGGCTGAGCGCAAAGCAGGCAGGATGACCTGCTTACAAAAGCTGCTGGACCAGTGATATCCTTTGTGTCTAAACGGACTGAGTGGACTTTTTTGACAGTTTATGGCATAGGTTTATGGTTAGGAAAAGAACTACGTTTTTATCGAGGTGTTCAAGCCGTTCATACTGTTTATACAGTAAGTTTAAAGCAGTTTAAAGTATAACAGCGGTTTCCCTAGGATCTACTAAATAACTCGGTTTCAACTTAGGTAAATTGTGCATCAAAAAACCTTATTCAACTCTTTTCAAACTAATTGACTGAGTGGTGACGACAGGCTGTGCACCGCCTACCTATGCGTAACTCTAAGTTAAGCAGCGGCTGTAACTGTAAGTTGTCCAAATCATCCAAGCCGAACCACACAAGACGTCAACATCTCTCCCCCCCATCATCTATTACAATTATGAGGCATTCCCCAACAAGCCGTGCCTGGGGTCTGCCCGGTTGGACCTGCCCGAAACACCTCACCTAGAGGGAGTCTGGGAAGAATCATACACACATGCCCAAATCACCTGAACTGGCTCCTTGGATGCGGAAGAACACCATGCTGCAGCCTGACGTACCTTGAAGTGGGTGCAGATGGATCCTTTTGCTACTGATAGTGTGCATGTGAAGTGTTTTAGGAACATCAGTGAACTGCACCTTCTACTGATATAGCATGTAAGGTGTTTAGGGGACATCTTTAAATTGTAGCTACATTAAATAACCTTGGTTGCACTTTCCTCTAAACTGCATGAGCCACGCCATCCCCACAAATAAATTCTAAAACCTGTGGGAAATCATTTTTAAATGAATACAGTTTGAAGCTAAAATAATTAAAAACCTAGTGTACTTTTTATATTCAAATAAATTAAATCATTTTGCTTGTAAATGTTTCTTCATTTCCCTTTATGAAGAAAAATTAATTATTTGATAAATTTTCATTGCACCCCTAAAATTCTAAATGCACTCCCAAATTTTTCAACTTAAGCATCAAGCCTGTGCTTCCTCTATGGACTTTGTGACTTTATAACAACGTCACACTATTTCCTCTTATGCTCACAATGGACAAGTCATAAATCCTATAGCCAGTACAGGGCTTTTTCAATTCAATGTAATTATGTATTGTTAAAATGACTGGTGCTGCAGTTTTTTTTTTGGGAAGACAGTCTTACCACTTATTAGTTTAACTGTCTCTCATATTAGAAAGCTGGAAGTCTGGCTGGTCGGGGAAGATTATGGGTGGGATAAGTGTAAGAAGGGAGGTAAAAAAAAAAGATAAGACACAAACAAAGTGATGCCAAGATAATGAGAGAAAGATGACAAAGACAGAAAGACAAAAGGAGAAAGCTCATTGTTTAACATTTATTGTTATACCTCCACTGTGAGCTGTCTAAACATGTTGAGAATTGACAACAATCACGCGTTTAGAGACAAATCCCGCTTTAGTGCTGATCTAGGATTATGACTCTGATTAAAAACAGTGTTCCTTTTGTTGCTTGAGTCTCATGAATCAGTCAAGGGTGATACGACCAGAAGATGTGCCATGGAATTAATCACATCCCACCTCTTTGTTTTTGATAAAAGGGGGTCCTCTTTTTCTGTAGTGCTTCGTTTTCAGTGCAGAGTACTAGGACTCAGGAGGAGCTCAAAAACACTCACAGCAAAGAATCTCAAGATGAGATAGAATTATTAATTACCGGTGTCATTGTAAACTGTAGAAAATATTTGAAATGATTGTGTTTGTGTGCTATGCATGGTTTAAATCCTTATTTCTCTTGCAGGTTTTCTCCATTTTTCTCCCATTTCTGCAGCCGGGTGCAGCTCCATTGAAAATCTGGCGTATGGTAAATAGCCCTTAAATTAGGTCCCTGGCCTTCCAGCTTGGTTATCTGTGATGATCGGAACAGTGTGTGCTGCTTGAAAAGACCCATTTTCCCTCTGGCACATCATTTAACATGTCTCATTTACCAGGAAAATATGCAGGTCACACACCAAGAGATTTCTGGTCACATCCTTACCTCGCTCAATACAAATTTAAAGGATTTGAATTAGAACACCTATTACACTTCGTCTTCTCTTTGTGTTTCCACCTGATAAATATTAATGTTTTCTTTTTCTTTGACCACAATAAATTTTAAGTAGGTAACTTTAGCAGAAAGAGAAAAAAAATAGCCTTTTTACTTGGTAATGATAGTTCAACCTAGATATTTGAGGGGCACCTTAATACCAAATAAAAAACATTGGACATGGGAGAAGGAACATTATGCCTGGAAGTGAAATAATATTCAGTTCAGCAACAAAGAGGGGGGGTCCACATCATCGGCAAATTACAGATTTAGAGTGGAATTGATGCAAACGGTTGTGTAACATATTCACATCACATTCTGAGAAACAGCTGGGGAGCAGACAGAAACACCAACACAAGATACTTCATAATGTAATCTCACATTATGAAGAGAAAAATCTGGAGTGTGTCAGCTTTACAGATAGTAAGTTAAAAAAGCAATTTAAAAATTCACCCTCAAAGAACAAAGATGCTCTTTGGAGTCAATAGTCACATCACCTGAAATGTACTTTTCTTCATGTCATGTCTTTGTTTATATTTAACTCTTAACTTGACAAAGGCTTCTGCTAAAATGTTTAGCAGCCATTCCTCAGCCATTCACTATTAAGGGCTTTTAAAGTCAGAGTGCTTCAGTATTTTCTTTCATATCAGCTTTCAGTGCTGGAGAATGAATACAGTTATATCATTATACTTTCAATCCTGTTCAAGTAGAAAAAGTAAGATTCTGACAAATACTAAAACATAGTAACTCAATACACAAGTAAAATGAAAATCAAGACCAGAATAGGTCGTCTGTCCGCACCCTCTGACAGTCATGGCTAAAACAAACAATGACAACTACTGCTTTCAAAGGGGAAATAAACAGCTGTGTCTCCGTCAAAGTCCTGTGTTTTGTTAACCTATCCATCTAACGCAGACTCTGTCGCTCTTTATACCACATCACCTCACTTCTTCCTATGCTTCCGTCATAATAATTACAGCCACTAGGCTCCCCTAACAACAACCAACAAAACAAAAAACAGGAGAACAATCTCGATAAGACAGTTTTGCCCTCAAAGACTAATTTCACTCGCTGAATACAATATCCAGCTAGCAGGTTAAGGTTCATGTGCTAGAGCGTAAAAAGTAACAATACTACAAGTTAAATATAAAGTTATGAATCATGTTACAATGTATTCAAAATCTTACAAGATGATCTTAAAAGAACACAAACATTATATTATAGCGATATATTATATCGCTATATATAATTACACATTACACAACTGACACATTGTTGTTATTCTCAGTCTCAAAATTCTCAGAAATTTCTTCAGTGCTTTTTGTTTCAAGGGCAAATCCGCTGTATTAGAAATCTGAAATGGTACATTCAGTATTCAGCCTGTGGTATTTCTATTTTTCTTTTTTTGTGTGTGCAGATATTGAGAAAATCGAGAATTTTTATTCTGTACTAAACTTATTTGAAAGAATTTGGTATAGGAATCCAGCAATCTTGTAGGCAAACACATTCACAAAATGGCGACAAACCTTGCTCATATTTGCGTCAGGTTTTTATTGTTAGGGCGACATGGTTTAAATCAGCAGCTGTCATTCAATGGATCGCAGACGGTTTATTCAGCTGCACTTATTCATTTTTAACCTCGTCAAGGTAATCATTCTGCCGGGAAACACAGACACACCCACACGTTCTTCACTCTGCTTTTATTCTCCTAAGAGAAACGCGCAGGCACGCACGCACGCACACACACGCACATGCACCGCACACACACGCACACACACACACACACACACACACACACACACACACACACTGCTCTGCATAAAGTGTTTCATTTTCAAGACGGCAGACAAAATTTGCAGTAACAAGACATTCACCCCCATTTTCAATAATCTCTATTGTGAGTTCACAAAGCCCAAGATAATAATTCAGTCGATTTTCGACTGGATTGTTCCGGACTTTCTGTGATTTAATATGTTACAGCCTTGACTACCCTTCAAAAAAGTATTAGAAAATATTTGCAAGGAGTTTTCATGGCTGACTGCAAGTCGACAAACATTCCTACAAGTACTACCACAAAATAAAATATACACTGTGCCCCTTGCGCCCTTGGTAAAAATTTGCCTGTATTCTGTGTTTGAGTGGTGTCTGACATAGCCTGCTTGTTGAAACATGATTAAGATTTTTCCCAGCGAGTGAACAATACAAATCCAAGATTGTGTGAAACTGAGAATGCCCTTTGCAACAGGGGGCAGAGAGATATTGACATCCATTTCTTGTCAAATCTTTGAGCCAGTCTGAATCATGACATTTTGGATCTAACAGTTTGAGGGCTTTTTGTGTTAATGAAGGACATGATCTTGTAAAATGCAGAATACACTCAATATTCTCTTAATTTCCTAGTTGCTGGTACTAACATAGCAAAGTCATTTAAGGAAGGGGCTAGTGGTGTGCATTTTCCAGCAGCAGTAGATTAACGCACCAGTCTGGAGCCACATCTTTCATTTTGAACAACGTACATTATTCGCATTGCAATTGCTGACACATCCTGTTAAAGGTCCCTTTTACTGAAATGAAACGCTATGCTAATGACATTTTCCTATACCGCTTTCATGTTCTGAACCTCGCTATCAAGTTTGTGTGTGAGGAGTCATGGTGATGGCATCAAGAGTGAAAGACGATCAAATCGTGACATCACTAGAATGTTGGTCATATTTCTGCAACATTTAAACAGCACTGCAAAAAGAAACAAGTCCACAATAAATCCTGGCTCTAAAAATAACACTTGCAAGCGCTGTACACTGACTGTGCTTGGCTCGCGTTTGACAATATTTATTGCCCCCTCAGATGCACGGCACTTCCCATAATGCCTCGTGATGAAATGGTTCCAATTTCAATCTGACCTTGAGAGTGTTCTCTTTATGCGCTGTTCTGACATACAACGCATCATCAGGAGACACTCAAGATGCGGCGGGACTGTGCAAACGGGCCCTCGAAATCAGCTTCTTAATTGAGTTGGCAGCTGGAGAATTTCCAACAACAACAAAAACAACCTCAACGCAGAGGGAGAGGCAGCGTTGTGGGACAGAGACATCCTCTTTTTCTGAGCAAAATGGAAATATGACTCAAACTGGGCTGACATTTAGGCTATAGCTCACAGTAATAGCACCAGTAATGGATCAAATGAACAGGGGATGCCATAATGGAAGGGGGGGAGGGGGACAGGCAGCGATACAACAATCATACCTTACATTTTCATTTGTGTCAAGTCACGACACACACACACACACACACACACACACACACACACACACACACACACACACACTCTCTCTCTCTCTCTCCCTCTTTCTGCCTAAATGACAGGCAATGACAGACAGTACCTCCTGGCATGGCTGGTGGAGAACGACACTGAATCAGACCGCCAAGTTCACTGGCACTGAAACAACAGAGCTACACTGACAGAGATCAGTGCATCTTAAACAAGTCACAGACAAGTGTCCTGTACTCTTCCACTGATGCTGTTGATGATGTGAGTCAGGACACACAAGTTGCTTGCACACCTGTACAGCAATTTAAGGCGTAATCACCCCAGTATGTAAAGAAGTGCTCCACTTCAGCACCAAGCAATTATAAAGTAATTACGTGATTTAATAAAGCTGTTACACTGACAATGATTGATTATAGCGAAATTAGTTTACTTCTAGTTTGTTGGAAATAACTTTATAGCTGATGTCACTGCTAACCAATTCTGAGAGGACTCAAACTGGAGTAAAACCGAGGACTAAATAACTAAAATTTAATTAATGCTAATTCTAAGTGGTTGCTACTCCAGAGAGCAGAACTTGATATTGCAGTGAGAAATATTGTTTATACAAAACATCCACTATTCTGTCAGTAGTGCTGCACTGCAACAGTAGAGGATTACTTGAAAAAAAAAAAAAAAAAAAGTATTCTGTTACATATTACTGATCTGTTACAGATTATCTGTTTCAAATTGTCAACCAGTAGTGTAATCCACCAGATTAATCAAATTTAGTAATCATAATCTAATTGCTTTCAATTACTTTTGGATTGCTTTGCCTCCAGACTCAGTAAAATGTTATGTTGAACAGACAATTTATTCCATTCCAATTTGCAGGCTAATTTGAATAGGGATATTATCCTCCTCTTCAAACATTATCAGCTGTTATTTCCCAGAAGTATCTAATCTGATTACGGTTGCAATATAGTTGGCAGTGCTGTTATTAGAGCAGAATTACAGAGGAATACAAACAGTGTGGCCTTTTGTTGTGCCTCGAATGATGAGCCGCATTTTTGTGCATTTTGTGGCTGCAGAGACTTTTAAATCGTGTGTGAGGGATTGGGAGGGATGTGAAGTTGTAGGTGACTCTGTGGCCTGCCGTTCATTTTAGCAGCAAGGATTGTGGACTCGACTGGTGCAAATGTTACTGCATAGGATTGGGGAATTTCAGTCAAGACTATCAAACGTAAACCTTACATCTAACCAGCAGTACATGACCTTATTCGTAACAAAATTAATATAACCTGTTTACAGAACAATTTCTACAGTCATTTGCTGCAGTAAAAAACCTGCAATACTTTCATCCATTGCCTGAATGTTTTGCTCTTTGATGGAAACACATCATAGAATTTTTCTGCAGATGCAGTAAATGTCTCCTCTAAGTCACACAGTTCAGATTGATTGTTTCGATAGTCTCCATATACACAGCTGTTTTTTTCTTTATTGTCATGAATGGCACAGCAGTTGCACTGTTGCCTCACAGCAACAAGGTCTGTGTCAGTACAGATATGCAGGTTGGGTGTCTTAGTCCAGTCATTGACTGGTGACCTGTCCAGGGTGTACTCTGCTTCTAAGCCTGTGCATGCTGATACACCCTGCGATCTTCAGCAGGATAAACAGGGGCGGAGGGTAAATGGGTGAATGGATGAATGGATGGATGTTTCTTGAAGTTCATCAAGCGGTTTATAGGCTGCGAGTATCATCTGCCAGCAAAGCGATAGGCTCTCACTTTCCCTTCTGGATGAAGTATTGTACCTGGGTATAATTTCCATTTTATGCTACCTTTTACTTCTACTCAGCCACATTTCAGAAGGAAATATTGTAGCTACTTTTCAGTTATTTTACAGCTGCAGTTACTTTACAGATTAAGATCTCACATACAAACAATATGTTTATTAAATATAATTATTGTTATACATTAAACCAATAGTTCCCAACTTTTTGCCACTGTCTGCTGTCCCTGCATCGGATGTCTGTGAGTTGTTAGCAGTGCCACCAAATGAGATGCCCCCTCTAAAAAAAGAAAGTAATCGTGAGAAAACAGTCAAAAAAAAAAAGAATTACATTTTTGTAGCAGAACTTTGTTTATTCTTCTTTTCAACACTATTAATCATCTCATGAGCTCCAGATTTATCCTGCAACACGTTCCCTGCATAAAACTAAAACTTTGACTAGCGACAACAGTAAAATGCTCTTCATGCAGTGATGACATTATTCAGATTATTAGCAATCTAATAATGTTATATTCATCATTGCATATCACTTACTGAAGGATGAACAGCTACTTTTATTGTAATGGTATGAGTACATTTTGCTAATAATATTTCTGTATTTATACTGAGGTAGGATTTTTAGTATTTTCAAATTGTGGTACTGATCATTTTACTGATGTGACTACTTTTTTCACCACTGCCTAATTCGGATAATCGCATGTACTCATCCATAATTATCCCATAAGTAACTTTCATTAAATTTAAACAGAAAAAATTTATTTTTGAAAAACAGACCAACAATAGCAATAGAGTCAGTGTCCCTCTGTATTCTGCTCTAATGCCAGCAGCATTAAGATGTTCTTGTTATTCACCACATCAACTGTTAATCTGAAAACTGTGGATGCCATGTCATGGAAAGTGCTACTCAACTCTGCGTTGAACACTTAAACTGTGTAGCAACATGGTAATGTGTATGTACATGTACAAAGTCACAACTACTAAATTGTGTAAAGATGGAAGGAAAACATTTACATGATGCATACAGTGGTTGTGGTTATGGCAGAGGAGTACTTTGCTGTGTGATGATGCGTGGAGCTCCTAATGAGAAACACAGAGCTACCAGTAATTTGTTAGCCTGAGTTAAGGTCAAACCACAAATGCTGCATGATTGAGTCACCCCCAAAGTCCCTATTAGAATTTGCATTTAAAATATATCTATTATTTATGTGTGTATTATTAAAATGGCTGGCTGTAGATCCCCAGAGCACAGTGCACAGGGAAGGCCCACAGCAACTGGACCACAATAATAGGGACCGACAATCGAGTAATGGACAGAGAGAAATGGAAGAATAATGAGACACAGATAAAAAGTTGACTGGAGTCCAAGAAAAGCGTCTGTCATAATGAGAACCTTATTAAATTAAAACAAAAAACAATGACTTCAAGCACTGTGTAACCTACATTTAGTCTGTGACAGAGCGAACACGACGTGTTACGATGGATGGTGAATATATAATAATGAACACAAGAATACATAAACTAATATAATAGTTCTTTCTTTTAGTAATTGTACTGCTGGGTTGGTAAAGCTGCGTCCATAAAATGTCTGTATGGTTTGACTTCATACAGTTTTGTCTCAATTGTAACAGTTCTTAAATTTGTACCATTGCTATAGTTACGAATCAAAGTCCTCATTTCACTAGTTTCGCAGCTATTTGGTCATAAGCCAAAATATTGCACAAATTAAAATAGTCACCTAATGATTCTAGTAGATAAAGAATTCATCAGGGATCACCAAAGTCATTAGGATACATCATACTGTGGATTTCTGCACCCAATTTCATGGTGATCCAAACTGAAAGTATCACAACATGTCACTAAAAACAAAGATGTCAGCCTAATGGTATCGTTAGAGAAGAATTAAGAAGATCCCTGAAGTCAGTATGTTTCATCCTCTGGAGTCCATTAATGTCTCTAAAGTTTGTCATTGTTCTCCATCTAATAGTTGTTGAGACATTTCACCCTAAACTAAATCCAAATGAATTCTCTTATTCAACATTCTCTGTACTTCAAGCTGTGTGTCCTTCAATAGAGACACCGACACTAAACAAAACGTGGCCAAGATCCTTCCCAGATATCAGTTCAGGAAGGGAGGAGAGCACAAAGTCAATTGGCTAATGATTTTGTTTCCTACAATTTTCAAGAGGCCTCTCTTAAGCCTTGCTTATTGTCTTCTTTTGTGCACCCGACTGAAAACCTTACCAAGTCAAGCAAAGAAAATTTCAAAGCAAGGGCTGTCAATGTCTATTTACAGTAAAACAAAGTGCAAGCACTCTTAGTCCACCTATTTCAAACAAGAATGAAAGAGTAAATGTTTTAGTTTCAGCCTGAGGTAGCATCCAAGAGCAATGTCCATAACTGCTCTCTCAGAAGCCAGATTCATTTGCACAAATAGAGCCTTGGCAGCACAGCAGCAAAGCCTGAAAACCCTTAGTGTCCTGCACGTAGCTGCTGCTGAAAGCACCCGCAGACCTTAGCACCACAGGTGTGAGCCGAAGCTGAGTCAAGTGCCAGACAAGGCGTTGGTGTATTGTTTACCTGTGCATCTTAAACGCTACTCCGTCTGTCTCTTCACCGATACCCGATATTCCACATGACACAGGTGATGCTTTAAAAGCCTGAATTCACCGTCACCTTTCATATGGAGTTAACCTTAAGGTGGCAGCACTTTTAATGTCAACCCCTCCACATGTGGACCTTTTTAAATGCCACCGCTCTTTACTGTGCAATTGAGAAACAGGACAGACAAAGGGATAGGGAGGGCGGCTATGGGGGAAGGGCAAAGAGGCTGGCAGATGAGTTTTCTTTTTCCCCATCAGACGAATACCAAATGACATACAATCAGCTAGGCTCAGCAGGGGGTTCATTTAACACTTGAAGGGGAATATGGGTACTAAGTGTGGGTCTTTGAACAAGTAGAGAGCTGATCCGCTCATTTGATGATGTGCTCAATTACATAGATGCATGAATGGCAGCCTTGAACTAGAGAGCAGAGTGTCCTCTTTTGGGTTCACCGAATTTCTGCCTACCGTAAAAAAGTAACCTCTAAAACATGCAGAAAAATACTTTTTTTAGAGACCAACCTGAACATGGTATGTGTCAAGATTTTCCCCGACATTAGTGCTGTATGACATTAGCATCTGCTTTGCACTTCTCTATAAATAGAGATTCCAGATGAACTGCAAGTACACCAGTGTAAATTAGAGTTTACATGGCTGATTTAAAACTTGTTTTAGGCTGCATGTTCTCAATTCGAAATCTTTTGAGTATAAAAAGATGGAAAGGTGGCAGAGAAAAGTTTGGAATCTTTTTTAATGATAAAACAGCAGCTGTAGTAAGCTGGAATCCAGTCAATATTTTTGCCAAAATATGACTAAATAAGCTACTTTTGGTGCAGATTCAGATCTTTGAGGAGGGTGACAGCTGACAGTGAAAGCAGTGGATTTAGCCATATCTGCACCAACATTACATTTGTTTGGAACAAACTAAGCATAGGGATGGAGAATGAAGACATAGACTTTGCTGCAGGAGTGGGTTGAGAGATGAATGTCTTATACTAGTTTTACTTTGGAAACTTGAGACAATTGGAAAGCAGTGACATAATTCACGCTGGGAACAAACTACAAAAACTTTTTACACGTACTTTTCAGGTCAATAGAGGGTGAATGTGTGATAATCACAAGATGAATTTGGGTCAAGTGTCACTTTCCCCTTTGACAAAGACCTTTCACCCCATGAAGGGGAAATGAGTGCGAAATGCAGCGGCGCCACAACGACGAATGATGATGGCAAATCTAAGACGACAGCCACTTCAAATTGCCAGGGGATCAACACTGACCCCTTGACACTTGAGCGAATCGAGAAAATCTAACAACCTTCCACAGGATTGCAATGTGCCTGACGAAAAGCCTCGTGTGTTTCTGTTTGTTGTTCAGCGGTGTTCTCCTTTATGTTGTCATGAGATTTGCTGCGAGCATTTCCAGTCTTGAAGAGATGAGGACTAGGAGTCAAGCGTCATCTGTGATCCCTTGGTGTCCTGTAACAGCTGTCTCCAGCATCAGAGCATGCGGTTGCCGCTATCCCATATTACATCTCTGCCACTCAGCGCCAACGGATCAGCAATCCAATTTCACACAAGCGCGCTCAGAGGGAGGCAACGCTGACACAGGAATGAGGATCTATGCTTCAACAAAGACAAGCAGTTGTTTGAAGTGGCTGGAGGGGTGGTGGTCGAAGCGGGGTGGTGGTGGGGGGTTGTGGGGGGGGGTATGTGCTGAAGAATTAGATAGAAATAGTAATGGAAGTGTGATGGCGGGAGATAAAAAGCAAGAGTGATAAAGTGGGGAAGGGGGTTTCTATGACTTACTTTCATCAATCGAGCTGCTGCAGAGAGCAGAATAAGCTCCTAATTTTCCAAACCGTCTCTGAGCACAGGAGGCAGAGCAACGGCAAGAACAGTAGACACACAGCAAGACAGAACCTCCAAGATGAATCTGCACTTTGTAAACACACCTTTGTTTGTGCAGTGACATCCAATGCGCCAGTTTCTGCTCAGTCAGTGAGACAATGATCTTTGTGTACTGCTGGGAGAGCAGATGTACAGTATTGGATGACAACATACTCCTCAGCCCTTTCAATATCACACACTCATATTGCATAGTCATTGTGACATAAATAGAGAAAGGGTTGCATCTCATCTTTCACAAAGCAGAGAGAGATTTGAATCTGATATCCGATGACTGGTTATTAGATTGAGCCATCAGGCCGTCAGTTTGGAGCCAGACTCATAAGACAGCTGGTGTGTTGAGGAGGCTGCTTTCCATTCCCACCCACACACACACACACAACAAAAAGAGGAGAGCAAGCCCCTACTGGACCATCTTCTGTTCTCCAGCCAGAGCCGTGCATGCAGCCTTTTGTGAAGCCCGCTGTAACCACACAAACCCACCACAAAGCCGGGACCCTGAAAGGTGCACTATTTTGGGATATCCATGGTTTTCAGAACTATAAACCGTCTCTGTCTCTATTTGATTTTCTCCAAGAGGATTGAAATCTAGCAGATGCATTTAAAGCATAGAGAATCAGGACCTGGCCAGCTTCGCAGACTTTGAAAGGAAAGACAGGCAGCTGGATGAATAAATGCGGAGCTCCATTGTTGGTACAAAAGGTCAGCTGGGATCTTGCACCTACAGAAAGGAAGGCAGGCGCAGGAGGACCCATGAGAGGATATGGATTGGACGAAAGCTGTGGAACATCCTGTCACTGTGAGATTGACAAGACAAAGATAACACTTGCTGTCACCTATTCCTTGACCTGTTGCATTGTTATCGTCCCGCATCTGCCAACTGTTTCATTTCTCTATGGATTGGGTTTTTTTTTTTTTTACTTAAATCAAGACGACTGCTGTCAATATTTTCTGTTGACAATAAAAGATGATGATGTCCTGACTGTGGGATGAGGGTGTGAGATATCTGATAAATCTGTCATCACATTCATGACTCACATTTTCCATCTACCTGATTTCAAATGCTGATAACAAAAAATGGAGGTCTGACAGTTCCCTTTTCACAGTGCCTCTCCTCTGACAGTTTTGACAGTGTGCAGGCCTCATGACGGAGTTGTCTGTCTGTCCGTCTTTCATTCTGTTTTGCTTTCTCTCTGTATGTCTGGCACTGTATCTCTGTCCTTGATTAGCAATCACTGCAGCATTGCCGGGTCTGATTCCGAATGGAAAGCTTTAATTCTCCCCACATGGTGCCGAGACATCCAGACCCTGGTGCAATTGCTCCCGGTAAACACACAATCACTGCTTCTTGTTAACACTCAAAAGTTTCCATAGATCATCTTAAGGAAAATCACAGCTTAATCCGCGCTTTGCTCCCTTGAGGTCCACTGTTTCTTAATGACTGTGCCGTAGATGCCTGACAGTAGAATTGTCTGTCCACAAACACGATGATGATGTTTGTGTTTATGGGAAAAAAGATTAGAAGAACTAATGCACAACTAATGGAAAACAAAACAGCAGAGTAGGAAAATTATGATGCTTAGTTCATAAACTGTCCGACATATTAAAATCTGATGTACACATCTAACTAGACAAGTAATGAATGTATTCCTTGGATACAGTGTACATACTCTATGGTGCCAGGAATTAAAATCCTGTTTTCCCAGCAGGGAAAAAATCCAATCAGAAGAAGCAAAAGGGAAGTGGCAAATTTAATAGTGGCATGTCTAATACTTGAGGACGGTTTTCTGCATACCCACTGAGAGCTGTCTTTATCCAAACTGACATTTCGACCAGACGGACAAGGCAGAAAGAGCTGACAGGTTTGTCTCAGCTTGGTGTCAGATGAGCTGACTTTTAGTGCTAAAATATAGCACGGCACATGCACCACTTAACCACTTACAAAGAACAAAATGTGCAACAGACCTCTGGCCCTACATATTTAAAATTGCATAACTGCTCAAACACTGAAAGTCAGATAGAGAGACACTTGACTCACCTCTGAAAAAAGCCTTCAGGTTTTACATGATGCCACATGGATAATGAATGAAAGCTTCGGTGGCGATATAAAATATTTCTCATCAATCAGTTTGGTCTTCTTCTGAGGAATTGTCTTGAGAGAGATGGATTTTTGTGGCATTTTCACTGTGAATGCAAATGGCATGCAGCAAGTACGTGATAGGATGACAACACATAGAGTAGAAGCTAATAAATCAAATCCTGGCAGCAGAGCGTGAAGATTGTTTACCTTTCTGCTCCTCAGAGAAAGATAAAGGCACCTCAGAAAGACTCCACTCCTTACTCTTTAGGGGGAATTTGAAGTTTATATATTTTGAATTTTAATTAAAGTTTAGCATCAATGAGCAACATATATGCGGATTCTCGACAGCTATACATTGACATCGAGATTTCTGGGAGACTATATACATTCTGAATTATATAATAAAACGGCATCAATGCATGTCCATCAGTACAAAGTAAGTTATTTCCAGCTGTGAAGCAATAATCTTTCTGCTATGTTTAGTGTTCTCGCCTTTCATCGAAGGGGGAGCAGGGTTTTCTTTAGGGCCCCATGGTGAGGCTGTCTGCTTTGGAAATGTAAAGTTTCATTTTATATTGATGATAGAGTTCCACTATTTGATAGAACAATTGTACTTTTCTCTGCTATCTGAAGCTAATTCAAAAGCAACTCTCACCTGTCACCACCCCCCCCTTCCCTCCTGTCTCCGTTCTGTCTCCCTCTTCCAGCTTCCCCAGTGTGCTCCTTCTTAAACTTTAATCATCTCATATTCAATACATTTCACAGCAACTCGACACAGGGTTATCCCAGTTTTCAAAAGACTTCTTCGCTTCTAGCCTCAACCTCAATAGAGATTCAGGGATTTAAGAAACTTTAGGAATCTTCCAGTCTGTTCATTATCAGGCTGCCTGACACAAGAGTGATGTTCACATGAAGAGTTTTTCTTGATGCAGATTTCAGGGCCCAGCAAAGTAAAAGGCTAAATAGAAAAATGCAAGAATAAAAGCTAAACCCCTGCCAACACACTACAAAGGTGATGCACAGTGGCATCACACTGTCAATTTACATGCTGTTACTGCAGTTGCCCATAAATGTTGAATGTTTCAAAGCTGACCAGAATATATTTCATTGTAATTTGTTCGCCTTGTCACTCACGTGTCTGAAAAATGACACCAAACGCCTCAAACAAGTCACAGGAAAAAAAATAAAATAAATCACTCAGAGGAGGCACGCTTTTTGTGAGTTTTCTTTCTTTTGTGATTGTGTCAGAGTGAGGCCATGACACCTGCTGTTCTCTGGATGCCATGTTGTGTTGGCCACAGCATGGGGTCGTCTTGAATCTATCGGCTAGCTGACCTGGCTGAAATCAATGACCAACGAGACACAATGTGTGATTTTGATTCAAGATGAGCTCTATTGATTGGTACTGTCAGCTTACCTGAGCTGGAATGAGAACTTCTCGCAAATATCTTAAAATCGGTTTTCAAAACAGACCATTGCAAAAAAAACAAAAAAAACACGGCATGTACGGAAACACTTTGCTTTCTAATTTCATACAATCGTAGCTTTTAAATATATGCATTGGCAATGGCGGTAGAGCGACCATCCATTAAAAAGAATCTTTGCCAGGTGGTGAGATCTGACATGGGATGATGATCCTTTCATCAAAAAGGGGTATGACAAATAAGCCAGTCAAAAGAAATTGATGTATAGTGCTTTCTGTTGAGACGTGCTCAGCAGAACAGAACACTTCATGTGGTGTTGCTGGGGAAAACCACTTTAATGGACTGCCAGCAGCAGGTATTACATTGAATCCCTATCAGCTGAAGATCACACAGCGGTTGGTATCGTAACTGAAGCTGCAGTAACACTCTTTGGTGAGGATGGCTTTAATAAGTAGAACTAAAGGTTAATATCAAGTTCATCCATCGTTATTGTTTACCGAGCTGTTGGCTTATGCGCTGCGTTGTTTTTCTGCAAGCAGTGTTATGGCTGTAAGATACAATATGATGAGAATAAGTTATTAATCCAATGGGGGAGATTTGCATCGCTACAGCAGCTGGATATAGACAGAGGAAGGTATCAAGCATAGTTAGAGAGAAAACACAATATTTACATCAAGGAAGAATTTAACATCAAAAAAATAAATATCATCAGCGTATGTACATGAGGTGTAATATTGCACAGTGTTCTCTGATGTTTACGCAAAGTGTAGCATTGCACATATGTTGAGCAAAGGTGAGAAAAAAAGTTGCATGTGTTAAAAGAGATATTGCACATACTACGGTGCACTGGTGTTTGTGGAGTGCCTGGTGGGTTGCTGGGAACAGTGCTGCTTGTACAGTCTGCCAGCAGCAGGTAGAAAAGGCCTTCGGTATGGCTCCTTTCAACGCTGCGGGTGGAGCAGTCGGCTGCTCATGGAGCTGCCCTAAACTATGTTCTTTGTAAAATGAATGAAATGTTTGGGCTGCTGGGCTGGCTGCTTGTGTTTGTCTTTGTGTTTTGTGTTGTAGATGTCCAGTAGGTGTGGGTGCATCGTGGGTTACTGGGAACACCAGGGCCCAGTGTTCCCAGTACTATATGAACACCAACAACCCCCCCACCCCCCCACCCCAGTTGTGCCATGTGGGAGAGAGAAAGGGAAACTCTGCTCCCGGCACTCCTAGCATTTCTCTTTGTTTTTCCCTTTTTCCGTCCAGCACTTCACTTAACATTTTATCATTCATGCCTGCACTCTCACACTGCTGCTTTACTGACTGCCACACCTCATAACATTTTTTGACATATCTATTTGTTTTTGTTAGATTGAAATAAATGAATGGTTCTTTGCTTTAACTCCTTGTGTCACCTCCCGTTGTTTGTCATGGTTTCTGAGCTGGTCGTGACAGTACTGCAATGATCATTGTAAATAAGATCATTGTAAATTTAAGCCAAAACGACATCTGATAACTAACTTTGAAGTATCGTTGTTTTTAAGACAGTGCTACCTACTTGTCTCCTGTAGTCCTGCACAGACTAAATAAACAAGACTGAAGTAAGCAATCTTCTTATGATCATATTACAAACATGTTCTCATGAACAATGTATTCCATTCATTTTTAATTTTTCAGCTATTATATAAAAATATCGTCTAATAACTACAAAATGCAGAGGGTAACCTACAATATTTAAATCTATCACATTGAACTTTACCTTAAGATCTTGTTATTGCACCACAGCACAACAGCTAGGTGACCAAAATAACACAGAAGAACCACAAATATCTGAAGAATGCTAAGTTTGTTTCCAACATTGTACTAATGATGTGCCTACAGGCAAAACAAATAGCTCATTCTGCTGGCTTGAAACCGCTCTGTAGATCAGAAACCAAAGTCTTTCAGCAAATTTCAACAGAGAAGTGAGATGTAAAGAGAGTCAATAAAAATAGCAACGATATAGAAAATCAACACAAGCCTACCAAAAATAAATAAATAAAATACAAAGAATGTTGCATTAGTTTGCAGCCCTCTTCGGATCTATAACTATATATTCTTTTAATATCAACTGTGGCTCCTGCATCTGTGTTCAATAAGGATTTGGTAAAGAAATACAAAGTGCAGCACTGCTGCTATTAAATACCAGGGGAGGATGGATTAAAAATTTCATATTAAGGGATTAGACCATGCAGGGAAATCCATGTTTCAGTGGGCTATCTGTGGGAAGAGACTTTCTGAGTAATATTTTAGCAGATAAAAACTCCAGCTTTGGCCATGTTTAAACCCTATCAAATCCTCACTAACACTCAATATCAGGCTGTAACATTAATGTGCAAACGTTTGACTGAGCAGAGATCTTTCACAAAACCTTCCACATGAAGTGAATGGACACAGCCAAAAAGGTGTCTGGGGTAATGTTTTTTTTAATGAACAGGGTGAAAACACTGTGCATGCTGGTGTGGGGTTTATAGATTTTATTTTCCAAAAATGCTTTTAGCCAAGAACAAAATAAAAAGGAAAAAAAACTTTCAAGTTTTGAACAGACACTTTCAAGTCTGTGTATGCCTTTAATGAACATAAACCTCCATGGTTAACCACCAGGATGGTGGAAAACAATCAGAAATGTTGGCTTATTTACTGTAGATCTGTCTTACTGACCTTACATTAGCTTGCTTAGTTGTTATCATATTTTCTAGAAACCTGGATTGACAGTGTGGCTCATTTTTGCAAATCCAACTGACTATGCAATCACTTCATTTGAAAGAACATTTAATTATTACCTAGTAAGTTGACTCTAATTCATATTGGATCGCACTATCACTTGAAAGAAGTAGAACGTGAAAGTGGACATTCTGCTGACACAGACAAGTCGTGTTCGTCAGCAGGAGACAGAAAGAGCTGTGGTTTTTAACAATATGGATTTAGTGTGTGCAGCGACTATACATCCATGACAACGGCACAGAAATACATAAAAATTAATTAATGGCCCGGCAGGGTGTAACAAAGTGTAGCTCTAAATTAACTATAGTTCACTGTTCCATGTGGTTAGCTTTACATCAGGATGGACAACACGAGCAGATGGCACTTTTCAACTCTCAGCATTTGTCCTACACACGTACACTCCATACGCACGCATGCACACACACATGCACACGCACACTCACACGCACCATCATGCCAACCAGATAGTGCTTTCCTTGATCATTAAAGCTGAAGCAGAGCAGATGAAGAAAGGTTATTTATAACAGACCTCAAAAACACCAAAGTAACACTAATACAATACACCTGCTCTGCTCCCCATTTCACCATTAAGGGAAATGTTTACTCCCTTTATGGTTTTACTACACAGTAATATGTTACAGTAATATGTACACAGTACGAAGTAATACATAATGTGCAGGGCTACCACTTTCAGACAGACACGCAAACACTCCCATATATGTCTAGCTATTGGACTGTATCCCTACTAGTGCCGCCGTGTTTATGAAGAGAGTCTCCAACCAGCAGAGATCAATAACAGCCTGTCAGCTTTTTAGTGTAGCCATGGACAGAGCTGAGACACAGGGACCACAGAGACAGAGCTGCATCCGTCCATCACACTCTTTGTGACCCCCAGCAGCTTTGATCGAAGATGACAGAGAGAGAGAGAGAGAGAGTGAGTGAGAGAGAGCAAGTGAGGACAGCAGACAGCTAGGAAGAAGATAGAAGGACAGGCTTCTATGGTGTTGGCCAGCTCTTTAGGTCTCTGCATCTTTTTTCTATGCCATAATTAAAGCAGAGCCCAGACTCTGGGTATTTCCCTTTTTAAATGTTGCTGGTCTCTATTGCCCGCCTTACAAAAGACTGTCAGAGGCAAGACAAAGTAGAGAGGTAGATCCCTGAATAAAGCTAACAGAGTGGCATCTAGGGAAGGATCTGCATAATATCCGCTGCAAATACACATACACACACACATTCCCACATATAGTGTAACTTTAAACAAATGTGCACTCACGTGCACGGCAAGGCATCTAATTGCTCTGGCAGCCATTGAATGATGACAATGGCCACAGTGGGAGTTGGCCAGACTTTGTCAGGATGTATGTAATTATTCAGCTGCACAAAAGGAAGGGCCGACGCGGTGCCAGAGCAGATTTACTGTGTCTGTGGTCAGTGCATTCAGCAGGGTATCTAATGATGTGCACTTACGGACTAAATTACCAGAGCATTGTTTACCTCTGTTCTTAGAGTACAGGCCCCACCGAGAGCAAGGTGCTGAGGAAAAAAAAAAAGCCCAGATGGATCTGCTGAAGTTTAAATTAAAGCAAATGATCTGATAGCAGGGAGGAGTGTGGAAAGAAGATGAATGGTATCCATGGAAGCAGAGGCAGGGGAGAGCCTGAAATGTCTAACTCTTTTTTGGTAAAGGCCCCTCTCTTCACACGCTGCTGACAGCCAGATAGCTAGCAAATCCCTGGACGAGGGGGTAGAGAAAACAAACTGTATGGCTCTTGACTATAGCGCTCAGACATTTCCAAGCTGCAGTTTTCTGTTTAAATGCTAAACTCAAGTACAAATATGATATATAGTCAAATTAGGAATGTACACACCAAAGCCACACTCAAACATTGCTATTTCTGTCACTTGAAGTTGGTGTTATGTACATGTGGGGGACAAATTAAAGGAAAAATCTGAATAAATGAGTGGAGAAACACAGCAAATGCAGATGCCTCCACACATGCCTCCGAAGCTGGCGGTGTGTACACGTGTGCGAGCCACAGCAGCAGTTCAGCAAGGTAGCCGTCACGCACAGGTGCTTTTGCCTTTGCTAGCTTCTTGAAAGTGGACATTTTCAGCGGGGTGATGATGTCTTAAGTGTCTGATTAAGTTTTTTGTTGCCAATGTTTTCGTGGTTGTTCCTCCACATCTTACTTTGACCTTACAGGCATTACAAATTGCGAGCTTTTGCGTCTTCTTCACTCATTGCGGTGAACACACCAACAGCATGTTTTTTGTTCCAATTGCCCTGTGTGTTTAGATCTGCATTTGTGTGTGTGGGTCTGTGTGCATAGCTGTGTGTGTGTGTGTGTGTGTGTGTGTGTGTGTGTGTGTGTGTGTGTGTGTGTGTGTGTGTGTGTGTGTGTGTATGTGTAGTTGTGTCTGTACTGTTGTGTGCACAATGAGAACCATTGTGTGGTGCAGGACTGAAAATCTGACCGGCACAGAATCGGTTACAGCAATCGAATCACCAATTACAGCCAATCATGCTGATCGATCGGTGCATCCGTATGTATGACTTTATACCTGAGCTGTGCCTTCATTAAGAAATAAGAGGTTTGAATGGGAGAAACAGAAATATATTTTAAAAAACTCTGACTTGTGTAATGATATGGACCTTTGTGTTTATTTGCTTATTTGGAAAAGCACTACCACTAACCATCAGTTCTGACAGCGGCACCCATCTGAGCCACTGTCAGAGGTCATTTACATAATGAAAGAAGAAAATTACCAAGGAGGCAACGGCAGGACAAGCCTGCCATTTGGCAGAGAGAGAAAATGAAGATGGAAGTAAAATAGTTTGCCAAGAATGGGGCATTGGATAGAGCAAGTGCTGAGAGAGTAGCAGAACTGGAGCGAGGGATAAAGGTGGAGAGTGCAGGAGGCAGCACAGAGAGAGAGAGTGAGAGAGAGAGAGAGAGCGCATGTTTGGAAGGGCTTGAAGAGCTGAAACAGTTGAACCATGAAGACAAGCACGGAAGACAGGCATGAGCTGGACAGTGCAGAAACATTTGGAGAACTGGAAGACAGCAAGAGGGAAGGAAGCTGGAAAGCCTCAAAAGCATGGAGAAAGTTGGAGATTATGTCCAGTTGGGGAGTCCTCACAGATTAAAAAGGCGACACATGGAGAGACAAAAACTAGAAAGAAACTTGAAAGAGCAGGAGGAAACACTGACAGGTTTCCAAGACAAGTCAGAGGACGCAGGTTTCCCGGGCATCCATGTGAACGAGGCTCTTACCTTGGCCGATGCTGGAGCCACCGATCCTGCTGCCGTGATGCCTCGCTTGACCGCTATGTCGCTGCTGGATGTTGTCACGGCAACTGTAACTGGTGTGGGTAGGAGGGAGGGGATGACTGGGAGGGGAAGGAGTCCCGGACGGTTGTTGCCATTGACAACAGCAGAGGCACAGCTATGATTGGCTCCTCCATTGTGGAGGCCAGAAGGACGGATGTCTCTCCGCTCCCAGGGTCCCCGGTAGTCCCTCTCAAAGCGGTGGTGGTGGCGTGACATCACTTCCTCTTCCTCTCAGAGGGAACAACGGGGGCAGGACTGCAGGAAATGAAAAGAAAGAGGGTGTAGGTCAGACTGATCATTTTTATTCTATCTATGCAGAAGGTAGGAAGAGATACAGAATCAAAGATGGGGTTTTAAAAGGTAGAGAAAGGACAAATAAAGAGCGAGACACTGAGTGAACTAAGGAGAGAACATGTTGACACGATCGTGTAAATGCTCAAAGCATCTGCTCCCACTGCACCTGACTGACACGAACACACTGCAGCTAATTTGTTGCCTCTAATTCCTATTCTCTCAGTCATTAACGAGGACTGCGACAAGAGGGAGAGAAATGAGCACTGCTGAGCAGGTCTATAAAAAAAACACCCTCAGTGCCAACACCATAAGGAGCAACATTTTTTACGTGAAGCATCTAGGCTCAACAATAAGAGAATAAAATAATACGAGCCAGACGCAAACAGGTACGTGCTCAGTCAAGTTGTCCTGAGGACAGTGCAGCAGTATCATGACCTTGTGGTCAAAACTCATTCATCTGAATAGATAAATACCCCTGCAATTACAGCTCATCTCATACATCTAATGGCTGGTTAATTCAATCAAATTGCCCTTGAAGTGCATTTGAGGGTTCTTCCCTTTTTCAAGCACAGCAGGCTGTGACAGGCTAAGAGGTGACAGTGAGCTAGAATTACATCAGTATGGGGTATGGCACTACTGTGTAGTATGAGCAGCGTATCATTCTATATTATATCATAAATCAAAGCGGTACAGGATCTGAGTAGTGAAATCCATCACTGAGGGGTTTGTAGCGCATTGTACTCCTCCTCACCAAAGGCACATTATGCTTCCCAAGCCCTTGATAACAGATGAAATAAATAAATAACAACCTCAAACCAGGTTCAGCAAGTCCCATGCAAAATCCCCTGGTCTGTGAGGAGAGAATGACAGCGGATAAGTCTTTATTCTGCACGCTGGGGTCTGTCACGCTGCTTCTTTGCCTCACAGAGGAGCGAACGCCTTGAAATGCCGGCTTCTCTGTGTGTGTCTCTGTGTGCGTGAGTGTACAAAAGCAGTATATGCCACAACCGACTGGCTGTGCGTGCACATAATGTTTTGGCAGGATGTGATGAGAACACACATGTTCAAAACTCCAGTGTAGTATGTGAGTGCGCTTGAGGAAATGAAAGGTTCTTCACAAAGCTTTGATGCAAGCGATACACCATGCAGCCTGTGGTGGGAGCACTGGCCCCACTGTATCTTTAGCTGCTGTGACCATCCGTTTGTTTACCCGCTAAAACACTCTCTTTCTCTCTCTCTCTCTTTCCTGCTCCCTTTCATTCTTTTTCTTCATGCATTTTATTCCCTCTCTAAATCGCCCCTTCATTTATTTCTCTCTCATACAAGGTCTGCTCTGTCCAAACAGAGAGCTGTTACGTGGCGATAGAGCCAGACGGAGCAACTAAAAGCTGTGGGACAACACTCTCACACTCTCCCTTTCTCTTTCTCACTCCTTCTGCAATAACCTCTCCCCCTCTCCACAGTGACTCCTTTTAATAACCTAAAATTTTCCAATAGAATAAGCTTGTATTATCTCTAAAACTATTTGACAGGGAGAGTAACAAGGTGCTAGTTCAGTGGAACAATGGCAGAGTTAGTGCCAGGTAATATTCTCTTATCTCCCAAGTTCCACACCTCAGCTGAGAAATAAGAGTGCAGCCAGAAAATTCCTTCACATAAAAACAGGAAGAGGAAAAAAAGAAAAGGACATTATCTCAAGAAAAGTTAGAATTGGGGGCAGAGTGCATTTGCATTAACAATTCTCTACAATTTATTTTTATCAATCCTTTTCAGATGTCAAGTGGGTACATGCCAGTGCACATCCACTGTGCTTCCAAGTCTAGACATTTTTGTCACGTACTGCAAAAAACAAACAGTTTTTTTGTCTTCCTGTAAACCTTCAGGAACAAGGACACACTGGAAAACAAATCCATTAGATTACACTGAAAAGGCATTGAGCTAAGTTTACAAGTGCCCACACAAGAGGGCTTTGTGGAATACCCTTCAATGAGGCTGCAGTACACAGGATAAAGAAAACAGTTACAGTTAAGGACATGGCTCATTTAACATTTCCACAAGAGATGTTTTAAACAAGGGGCATATCAAACTTTTATAGTTTCTTTGCATACTTTATACATAACAATATTGGTTACATTTGCTCTTACTCTTTATTTAAGTGCTAGAATAAAGTGCTAATATATATTTTTAAAACCATGACAGGTGATGATGCTATAATTCAGGTTCTGGTGAGCATGTGTAAAAAGGTTTGGGAGCAGCGTGGTGCCAGTAAGATGTAGAGAAGTCTGAAAATTTTGGATGGAAACAAGCTGTTGACCGTGTTATACTGTGTGAGCACATGTATCTTCTAACATTATGTTATTAAAGCATCGAGTTGGTAATGGACCGGTATGAGATGTAACTTTTGGAAATGAGTCACCTGCTATGTTACGATCCAAATCTTCAAATAAACACTCCTTCAACACTTTCTGTTCCTCCTGGACTTATGGGTACACTGGTTTAATATACAAGAACTAGGATTTAATTAAATGAAGCAAGTCGAAACTAAGAGGCTGTGCAAACTGAGTGGCCTTTAAACTGAGGATGTGCCCACTACAAAATATTTAATTAAAGCAGTCCTGCTCTTTGATTCACAGTATTGCCCACAATGGCCTGAAACACAGATATTTTTCAAAGGAGAGCTTTAAATGTTTCAAACTTTTTCATCTCCTAACCACGTCACGCGTCCTACGTCCTACTTCTTCCTTTAAATGGTAAATATAAATATGGGTTGTTTTAATTGGTGTATGACCAATGACAAATGCTGTTGTTTTTCAGAAGAGGAGCCTCTCACATTACCATGCTTCAAATTCTATCACTTACTTACCCAAGTGGCATTTTCAGAATCTTGGCACTACATTTCAATATGTGCACAATCCTCTAAGTGAATTCCTGTCATCCTTGCACTATGCATGTCAGCATGTAACTGTGTAACTGGAGGCTGGAAACTGATCCCTGCAGAATGAGCGCCACCAACACAAATCCCACTACATGTATGGTCCCTTGTAAACAGAAG
Organism: Seriola lalandi dorsalis; assembly: GCF_002814215.2. Taxonomy (NCBI): domain Eukaryota; kingdom Metazoa; phylum Chordata; class Actinopteri; order Carangiformes; family Carangidae; genus Seriola; species Seriola lalandi. The sequence continues at coordinate 3,077,908 of NW_019525453.1, read as the reverse complement.
GATTTAAGCTACTAATTAGAGCCTTAAATTCCCCTCACAACTATGTTTCTGCAACTCCTTTAAAGACTGTGTGTGTGTGTGTGTGTGTGTGTGTGTGTGCGTGTGTGTTTGTGTGTGTGTGTGTATGGGCATGTGAGCTCACATCACCTTGAGGCTGAGAAGCGTGTGCTGTGTGTTTGTGCAGGTAAGTGCGAGGAAGTGATAAAAGAAATCTTACTCTCAGAGGTGCCTGTGGAAACCAACACCCAACACACCTGTGGACTCTGCCAGACCAGATAAACACTTAAATACATCACATCTCCAATGACACTTCGCTCTGCGCTGGTCTGCTCTAGGGAGAAGGTGCCAATAAAGATTTGCCCATTTCCTTTCACATCCAATGAAGTCACTGTCAGCCAAGACAACGGTCTTTCAGAGGAGAGATGATAACCTTTGCTGGGAGGCTTGCATATTAAGCCAGCCTTTTTAAGAGCCTTTTCAATTTTATAAGAAACTAATAACAGCATTTCAGTCATACCCTACAGCAATTAATGAGGCTCTTCAGCTCCTGCACTCCTGTCAGCATGTTAATAATCTTACCTGAAGGCATAAGACTTTCCCACGCCAAATGCTATTTTCTGACTCTGGCTCCTACTTAAAATAACAGCTGATGACGGAGAATCCTTTGCAGAGAGATGAAAATCTAAACAAATGGTTTAAATCACTAATCCCCCGGAAGCCCAAATGGCAACAAAAAGGCTCTGGTTTCCAACACGAGCACAGGAGTTGAGAAAGAAAGTGAGAAATACCATGTCAGCAATCAAACCTAATGAGCTGACTGACTGGCTGACTGGCATCTCCATTGTGTTGTCAGTCACGTCATGAGTTAAAAGCAGTCAGCTGTGGTGGAGGCAGAGTGTGTGTGTTGGTTGCTGGGCGTTTTCCACTCCCGTTTCAAAAAACGGCTATTCTAGAGCTGCTGATGCGTCAGAATGTGCCAAATGCGAGTGCAACTGAGACAGAGAACTGAGATGGTGTGGGTGTGCACATACGTAAGAAGGAGCTGCAGTTAAGGAGCAGAAGACGACAAAGTATTGTGTGTGTTTGTGTGTGGGCGTGTGTCAGCGTCGGCATGTGCGCAAGGCCAATTGTAGCTGACATCACCACGACCTCATCGCTATCACCATAGCAATGCCACATTGGGGAATCTTCGATAACCTCAGTTCCCAAACGACAGCAGAGCGATTAGCCAAAATAAAAAGTTGCCTGGCAGGTGGGAACGTGAGACACACACCCCAAAGAACAGCATCTGTCACTCCGAGGCGGCGCGCGGCGTGTCGGGTGTGTGTGACAGGGCTGTGTTAACAAAGCCATGTGGGAATACGCAGGGATCTGCAGATAGACGTGAGGAAAGAGGGAATGTAACAGATGGACAGAATGTGGCAGCGATGGAGAGAAAGCGAGACAGTGCAAGCGAGTGAGCAAATGAGATAAAACAGCAGTCAGTGTGTGTGTGTGTGTGCAGCCTGAAATAGAGACACGGGGTGTTAAGGACAGGATCACGGTGGGGTGGGGTTAGGTTGTGTGTCATACTTCTGTTCTGGGGTGTGATGTTTGCTTTGCTGGCACATTCTGCCCTGCGTTTAAAATCCCCCAGCTATTCCACCCCTGACAGATACTCCCCAAGAGGGAGGGCTCCTTTTCCAATCTGTAGTAGCGCTTACTTATATTGACCCAGTGACAGCACGGCTTTCACCACACACACACACACACACACACACACACACACACACACACACACACACACACACACACACACACACTATACTCATGAGTCTGCGCTAAGGATCAATTTGTCCATCAGCAAGTTGGATGGTACAAATGAGGGCCGGGGAATGTAGGTATGATGTAACTTTACGAGGACAAGATATTGCTGTAAATGAGCGGCCCTGTGGGAGGTGTGCACAGATAACCACTAATACGCACACACACTATAACTGTCACAGGTGCGCATGCTCACTCACACGCACGCCACATGTACAGCAATACAACTGCACAGCAGTAAATGTGCTGACAGTTCCTCCAGGACAACAAAGGTATTCATACTGATATTTAAATAATGGGAGAGACTGTTGGTACAGAAATAGCCCGGAGCAACACGAGCCAGAGTCTCTGGCTTTTTAAATTCTCCTCCTCAGCTAGATGCAGCAGATGATGAAGACACTGTCTCAATTTAGATGTTGCATGTTTCATGGCCATACATAAATGCTTATACAGGTAGGCATGCATACGCGTGGCCATCTGCACAAGCAGTACAGGGTTAATTAATTGAGTTAGAGTGATAAAACTATCTAAATTGGATGTTGCAGAGAATATGTTCTTTACTTGAAGATTTTTCTTTCCAGTGTCATAGGAATTCTTTTCACTGAAATATTGATTGATGACGCAAACCGATCTGCCAGGAAAGAACCTGGGCTTCCTGGGTATTTTTAGCTTTAGGACGCGATACAGGAGAAACCTAATTGATGTTCCAGAAGAAGGAAAACACACACAAGAACAACAGAGCGGAAGCTAGAGGGAAAGCAAACACAGGAAAGGAAAAGTTGAGTTTTGTGTCTATCTCATGAGCTCTGACACGGTTTGTGTGTGCATGTGGAGGAGGAGTGTGGGGGTTGCAGAGAGGAAACGAAAGGGCCATCTTCAGGGATAAGACGCAGAGATGAATGCTGCTATTTGCTGGCATAGAAACTAACAAGCCTATTGTTGGGACTGATTCTTAGCTTTAGTAGATGCAAACGGTGTGAGGAGAATTAGTACTTCGCTACAATTTGTGTATCTCATTAGTGGCCTGAGTAGAATCTAGAGACACGGTGCCGTCAGCAGTGTATCATAAAAACATAAAATGTCTAAAATCAGAGCCCAGCGGCTTTGGCACCAGTCAGACCAAAAATAGCTTTCCTTTTAGCAGATTATTAGAGGCATATAGGCTGGTTTTAATTAAACAGCTACTGCTACAGGACAACTGGGAAGCATTTGACACGCAAATAAACCTGAACCACAGGGTAATCACCAGTCATTCTGAGTAGATCTAGAACTAATCTGAACCCAGCACCTCACATTTCCTTATCTCATCTGCCCATTAGGATTTCCACAGAGGTTTCAGAGGAGATGATAGTGAGAGATGGCACTTTGTACATTAATCTGACACCTTGATGGATGAAACACTGGTGGGTGACATGCACACACTGCCTCGTTTTGCCAGAGACAGACACTTCCTGATCATCTTCTCTTTGATAAAGCATGCAAGCAAAGGCCAAATCATTCAAAGTGGATAAAAAAGGGATAAGGTATATTAGCTGGATACAGAGAAGAGAAATGAAAAGGAAGTGAGGCCGAGGGTTATTTTTTCTTAAGATTAAGAAATATTGCATATACCTGCACCACTGACAGCATATTTCTCCCTCACTGTGCATCAGCACAATTCTTTAAGCGGAGCATTAATAAGTAAAACTTTCTTCCAATCTGGAAACTAGCAGGCAGTGTGCGTGTGCATGTGTGCTGCATGTGTGTTTTTGTGGGGGATACAACATGATGCAAGGGTTTCCAAGCCACTTGTTTACTGTAGTTTGAACACACAGGGTGTGTTTTTACTTTTGCATGATTAAAACAGCATGGGCTGACAGTCATTTTTCTGTCCATAAATGTCAGCTCTCACTGGCATCCGTGCAGACGGAAATGACCATGGCGTTATGAAATATTGCAATGACCGAGTTAGAAACACCCTGCCAGTGTTTGGTTGTCAGTATCCCAGGCATGTGATTAGCCTGAGGAACAGAGCGGCACTGCTACCTCCACCACCGCACACCGCACGCTGCTGCTCAGTTAATTAAAACACCGACTTTCAACAAAACGCCACATTATCACAACGGCAAGACATGAAGCTGGAGAAAAACCCTGGGGCTAGTGTGCACACTTTCTCATCCAGCCTTTCTGCACGCTTTTTCTACAGGGTGTGGGAGCGGCAGATTTCCAGACGCCAATCACGCAGTGTGGTTGTGCTTGTGTCTATGAATGCGTGTGCGTGTTGTGTATTCTCTGTGGCCCATGGCAGCTGTCGCCTTTTCTCTCCTCACTGCATCCTTTTGCGAATTTCTCTGTTCTCTAAAGAAAAACCAACAATGGCATCAAAACAAACAGCTCTCATTGCTGATGCGGCACACACACACACACACACATACATGTTTTTGCTACACCGCGGGGACTCAAAAATAGGCCTGACTAGGATGTGAAAGGTGGGGACCCGACTTTAAAAGTGATATAAAGGCATAATTATTAGTCACAAGCAATCTTTCAATTTTTTGGAGGGTTTATGGATCCTAAAAATCAAGTAAAGTT
>NW_019525453.1:3055046-3073514 GCF_002814215.2 Seriola lalandi dorsalis | reverse complement strand
TGGGGCATGTTTAAATACTGTTTTGAAGCTATTGGTAGGGGTTTGCCCGTGGGGACCTCATTTTAGGTCCCCACGGTGAAATAGGTCCTCATGGGTATGTGTGTATTCAGGTCAGTGTCCCCACCGGGATAGTAAAACAAGAACACACACACACACACACACACACACACACACACACACACACACACACACACACACACACACAGCTATGCACACAGACCCACACACACAAATGCACATCTAAACACACAGGGCAATTGGAACAAAAGAACTGACAGGTTGTACGGGCTGCTGCATTATTGCAACTGTACTGTGACATGCGTGTGTTAAAGTATCAACATGCATGTGGGCATGTGTATGTGTGTAGTTCAGCTCTGCTAGCGGGACATGAGGAAAGTGCAAGAATAGTGACTTAATTATCTAAATGGCTGCTGCGGAGATTACTGAGGGCAGTGAGCATCCATCTCTTTCAACACCACCAGCTTAGAGTGCACGGCCAAGCTGGAGGAGAGATCAAGAGATATAGACATCAATGAGAGAGACAGAGCGGCAATGAGAGAGTGAAAAAGAGGACAGAATTAAACAAGAGCGACAGACAGGAGACAATGTGGAGGAGAGCAAGAGGAGTGGGTACAGTGACAGTGATTTACAATAGAGATTAGTTTGTGAGCTGACTGGCCTTCACCATGAAACGCTGCCATGACATGTGGTATATGGCTGCATCATCAGGTACGGAGAGTTCGCCGGCAGCAGGGATCATGACATCACCTCTGTCGCCATGGAGATGCCCTACACATGTTTCGATTTTACTCTTCCAGTTATTACCGTAGAGATGCTCCGGGCCTGGATCGTATCTTGACCACCCACAAAGCAACAAAGGCTCAACATTTAGGTCTATCCCTCCCTTACATGAGCGCGCATTATTGATTCCTGCACGGCCACGCGGTTACAGCGCTCATCCTCAGACGGGAGGAGGGCCTCAGGTTTCATCCCCTTTTCTGCCAAAACCCCTTGAGCAAGGTATTTAACCCTCATCTGCTTTGGAGGCCCCGCTCCTGCTGGTTGACCTTGCACCCCAACCAGAGGGCAGGGATAGAATTTCCATGTAAAGTGTACGGTATGAAAATAAAAAGATTTTCACTGTGAGCATTCATGTGAAGCACCATTCAAGATTGTAGCACTAGTAGGCGATTTAACAAAGAATGAAGTCCCGCCACCACCACCCAAGACACATTCCTCAGCAGAAGTTATTAAATGGCTCTATTAAATGTTCTTGTTAAGTCTGCGTTTTAGAGGAAATGAGTAGGAAATGGCAGCTTATACAGCCAACATTTCTCTTGTTAGAAGTTGAAGCTTCGGTCCCTGACAGCAAGGATAGTGTTAAAGGCGGCGTGCTTATGACTGGAACACTCACTGGTTTGGATCCCTGACTGTCTGAGAGCGAACAAATAACCTTCAAGAGCTACTGTCAACGAGCCACTGAACGAGATACAGTAGCAAGAAGAAGCAAGTGAACCGTTATCCGTTATTTTCATTCATGTATAAATTTGTCTGCAAATATGGTCAGATCCTCATCTAAGTGACAATAATGAACGAACACAATCTATTTTAACTAATAACACGCAAATCATTGTGTTGTTCTTTTGAAAAAAACTGAAACATCAATCAAACAGTGTCGGCTGGAAAAAGTATATGAACACCTTGGGTTAATGGCATGGACAAAAGATTGGAGGTGTGGGTTAGAGCTACTTTGACTTACAAACACTTTACGATTTTGAGTTTGCTGTTCCTAATTCATAAGTATTTCAAGGTATCTTACAGGATAATGTCAGGGTGGCTGTCCGCCTGCTGAAACTCAGGAGAAGTTGGCCATAAACATGAAAGTGAAGCTACTACATAAAGAAAATCCAACTGTTGGAGTGGCCCTGTCAGAACCCAGACCTTAATCCAGAGATGCTGTGGGATGACCTGAAGAGAGCCGCTCGCACCGGACACCCTCAGAATACTGCTGAGCTGAAACAGCTCTGTAGGAAGAATGCTCCAAAATTCCTCCTGATCAATGTGCAGGTCTGATCAGCAGCGACTGGAAGGGCTTGTTTGAGGTTATTGCTGCCAAAGAAGGTTCAACCTGTTATTAAGTTACCAAAGGTTAATTTACTTTTCCCACCAACACTGTTTAATGGCTGTGTTGAATAAAGACGCAAAAGATTATAATTGTGTAATATTAGCTTAAGCACGCTGTGTTTCTTTACACTTGTGACTTATGAAGATCAGATCACATTTTATGACCAATTAATGTAGAAAACCAGGTCAATCCAAAGGGTTTTTTCTTGTCACTGTACTCCGGCTTAGCTAAGCCACAGAGAATTGTTTCTACCACACATTTCTCTATCCAAGTTCAAGGGCAGCCAGTGATTTAATGCTTTGCTCAAGAACACCTCAGCAGTGTGAATCTCTGCCTGTAAGGGAAACAGCACACAGGGTCCTCTGGGTGAGGGATGGTCTACTCAAACACTGCTTTGCTTTCCCCAAGTGACACCCCTAGACAACAGTAACAACCTGGTTGTACAGTTCGACTCCCTAAAGAGAACGTGTTGAGCTGTGAGGGGAAAGAAACGTAAACATTGAGTCAACCTTCTATCTGAAAAGCGAGAGAAAATTAAATGAATAGCTGATAACAGATGAACAGACTGACACTTGTAGAACCCCAATTTCAAAGACAATAACACTGATTTATCATGCATGTAATTACACTGAAATTCATTTGTTTTCAAAGTTACTGACTGTTAATGAGTTCTTATGTTTTTCCCCTGAGTGATAGCATCTAAAAAGGGATGTAATCACTTTACTAAATATGTGAATACATGCCGAGGAATACTGTTCAGATAAGGTGTAGATTAGTGAGCTGTTTTGTGTACTTAGCTGGATAAACCGGGCCTTTTATATGTAAGTCAAAAAGAAACACTACAAGGAAACATCTAATAAATCAAAGACCGATGTTTCTTTTTTAGGGTCAATTACATTAAAGCTGAACCAAAACAGAGTTCAGATGTGCTGTGCACCAAATTCCCAACTCAGTCAGCTCCAATACTTTCTATCACGGTTAATGACAGAGCCTTGAGACAGGCAGTCTTTACTGCCAAGTTCGCTGCGTACTCATTGCTTTTTCCTACAAAAGCACAGACACACAAGTATCAGCGCACACATAGATGCATTTATGGAGTACACACACCAAAATTCCCTTACTCCAAGTCACACAAACACTATCCCTAACCCAAGTACACGCGCACACAAACGTACACCCAGAACACTGCTCTCTCCCTGATTAAGCCAGGCCATCTGCTTGAGTCCCCTGTCACCACTGACGGCTGCTGCCTGTCCAGGCCGGCTCAGGCGAGCCAGAAACCCCCCCAGTGTGATCCAACGGCATATTAATCTCCTCAAATCTCAACCTTTTCCAAAGGGCAGACACCACAGTAACCTCAGTGCAGTTGTTCAGGGCAACATCATCTCACTCTCTGAAATACACAGTTCTGTCACTTCTGCCCTACATGACATGAAAAGTGAAGGAGGGGCGAGTGTATTTTCCCTTCTTTGTGTATACTTCTTTCTCTCCACTTATCTCATGTCTCTTGGTGCTTTCTCTAAAAGCCATTCTCTGTCTCTGTCTGTCGTTTCATATCTGCATGAACACAGTGGCCTTTCAGAGCACACAGTGAGTGGCGCCGCAGCCCGGTCTGGCCCAGAGGAGCACTTGGAGCGGTATAGATTAATGGCCCGGGAGACGGCTGAGGCAAGTGGAATGAACAAATAGAGAGGCCCCTGAAATGACCAAAAAGAAAAAAAAAAGAGAGAGGTAATAATAAGGAGAATGAGGTGTGGACTAAATTGTGGGAGAGGTAGCGACTGGAGGAATGTGTTCTGTCACAGTATAGTTTTATACCCGTCACACTGACAGGGTGAATTAAATCTGAATGGGTCAATGTGCGTCATCCAACATGGATTTGTGAGCCTCCTCCCACCTAGGTTGAACGAAGGTCAGACACTGCCCAGATTTAGTGAAAGCCATCTCTCTTAGGGATGGAAACTTCACAAAATACTACAGTGATTCAAATGACATTTCCACTTACCTTAAGTTAGTCCAAAAAAAAAAAAAAAGTGACGTAAGAGAGAAGGAAAGATAGAGTGAATAGGTGAAAGAGAAACCCTTTTTTTCTTTTTTGGTACTTCATTGGATGTTATGTAATTATGCATAATTGTAAGTAATTCTGTGGATTAGCAGTGATGAGTACAGAGCAACAGTTTCAGATTGAACTGAAGCACCAGTGTTGTCCTGCCATGCTATCATGCTCACAAACACAATACTAATATGCTGATGTTTGGCAGCAGGTGCATATGCAGAAGCCTCATGTGGACCAAATATTTCAGTGCTTCTGTCCTTCTACTTGTGAAAAAAAAAAAAAGAAATCACCTTTTATGCAGTGAAACTCAGCTACAGCTGCCAGGATCTTCTGGATATTGGCAGAGTGAGTACTATGGACTATTCACTGTGAAATGAAGAACTGCTCATGTTTTTCCCTGAAACATTTTGAGCTAGATGGGTCACCACTAAAATGACAGGAAATCATCACTATCTGGTGGGATTGGTGGTGGCGGACTACGTGTTTATATCCACACAGAAAGTTGCACAAATGCTGTGGTTGTGTCCAAACACTGTTCCGCATGGAGATGAGTTCACAATCATCAGGAGCCGGCCGTACTCTCTGCTGAGGGAGCTCGCTGCGGTTGTTATTGTAGCAAGTCTATCTGCGAGAGCCGTGCAGCGGCGTCAGCGATCAAGAAACCGCACCAGCCGGAGGATTTTTCATCACGGCTGAAGACTTCAATCGTACAAATTTAATGACTGTTTTGCTTGACCTCCACCAACACGACAAGTTCACTACAAAAGGAGAAAACACGCCGGACCCTGTGAAGCTCATGGTGGTGCTACGGGAAAACTGAGGGATGACCAAACTCATTAGGACTCATCTTATCGGAAGGATGAATGCCTGTACAAAACATTATGACAAGTCATCCAATAGTTGTTGAGATATCTCAGTCTGCAGCAAAGTGGTAACTGACCAATCCACATATCAATAGACTAACTGACACTGCCATCCCAGGAGGTATTGCCAACATTACTCACCAATCCCTGGTTCCAGCATTTCAAAAGTGAGGATTTGATGCTTTTTATTAGTTTCATATGATTGTAAATTGAACATCTTTGGGGTTTGGACTGTGAATCAGACAAAAAAAAAAAGCAATTTGAAGATGTAACCTTGGGATGTGGGGAGTTGTGATGGGTGCTTTTGACAGTTTTTGGAGTTTATAGAGTAAATAATAGATTCATCAGAAAAATAACCCACAGATGAACTGACAGTGGCAATAATCATCAGCTGCAGCCCTAAACTTGAGTTCAACATTCAGTGAAGCCCATTATAAATAGCTCTACTGTATAGCAGAGGTGGGGGAGGGTGTGTGCGTTGTCTTACTTCTGAATTCTCCTTGAGCATTTTGAAAAAAAAAAAAAAAAACGTGTAGTAAGACCGCAGGAAGAATTTTAAATGCGCCACAAACCTGACAAACATTTTTTGCTTGTGATTATTTGAATGAATGAAATTGTGCTGCAGCTACAGAAGATAGAATTACAGTGGGGAAGGTTTTTTTTTATTTTTTTTTATTATTATTTCTTTCATGCCCTCTTTTTGTCTCTCTTATTTTCTCTCTCCTGTTCCCTCCCCCCTTCCTTCCCTCCCTTCCTTACCCAAGCCTCAGCTGTACTCTCACACACAATCAGCCACATGAGTCTGGGGCCAACATAGATGAGAGAGAGAGAGAGAGAGAGAGAGACAGAGGAGTGGTGGAGTTGGGCAACATCAGAGATAGCGGAAGTGAAGGGGGAGATAAAAGGAGGAGAGAAAGGATAGAGGGAGAAGCGAGAGGAGGAGGAAAGGCAATGACAGAGAGGGAAAATGAGAAAGCCCAGCAAGATGCAAGGTGAAACACACACACACACACACACACATGTTCTTTAATCAATATGGTGGGAATGTGGCCCCATGGTAAATCACTTTCCTGGCAATAACAGAGAGCAGCCACTATCCTTCTTTTTAATATGTTGCCAGAGTGTCAGTGGGTGATACACAGCAATATATAGCGTGGAAGACGGGACACAGAAGACAGAAAGTGGGGGAGTCATGGTTGTGTGTGTGTGTGTGTGTGTGTGTGTGTGTGTGTGTGTGTGTGTGTGTGTGTGCGCTGGGGAAGATGTGATGAATAGGCCTGGACAGTTGGTCTGCACTCAGATAAAACAGGGGAATCATGATTAGGTTGGGTAAAGTGTCCATGCTGGCCTACCCACACACACACACACACACAAACACACACACACACAGAAAAACCGTGGCTGGCTGGAGTGCCTGTCCTTTCTCTCCTCTACAACCCCCTTATCGTGTGTCCTTTCTCATGAGCTCTCAATGCATCAAAACCTGCCCTCCTCAAAACAAGGATCCACTATAATATGAGGCCAAAAAAAAAAAAAAAAAAATTCCATTAGAGGGGTAAAAACTATCACTCCCCTCTTCTGGTCACATCGATTTAGGGGATATTGAAGGCCAGGCAACTTTTCCACCTTGGCCTTACCAATCTGTCTGCCTGTCACCGTCCAGAGAGCCACCAGATTACACGATGCCCTGGCAGGTTGACCTTCACTTAACTATCTGACCGCAGGGCACATCATCCACCATGTCTTTTATTGACTTGATTCCATCGCGCTCAATCTCATCTTCACCGGCTGTGTTTGAGACCGCTCAGTAAATGTTGTTACCGTAAACGAGAGCCGCTTCTCAATTGACTTGGGTCCCCTCTAAAGTGGTGTTAAATAAGTAATGGGGTGTCTCATCTGCTTTGACTAGCCAGTAGCAGGATGGGTTACAGTAAAGGCAGATTAATGGATGGGCAAATGGAGATAAATGTATAAGCTAAATGGAAGCGCCCGACTGGCCTATGACGAGACCCAGTGACATACAGCGTCAATGCATAACCGGACAACTGTCAAAATGTACGTCGATTCAAGGTAGGGTGCAAGATACAGATAGATGGAGCTCCCTTTCACTAATAATCATAGACTCATTTTAACTTTTGACAGATCGCACAGAATCAGCAAAAATTCAAGCCGGAATACAATTTATAGGAGTGACAATGAAATGAGTAATGAGAGTCTGGGGGAACGGTTTCTCAGGAGAAATGCTCTATTACTGGAGGTAGCTAAAAACGCAATTAATATGAAAAACACTTTCATACGAATTAATCCTATTAATTTTGTTTCACAAATAATAATAGCATTTATAAACTGCATGGATTGTGTGTCCACTCTTGTGCCGAAAGTCACCTGAGGCAGAAGAAGAACAACACAGATCCAACACTTCAGACAAGATGCGGTGCAACACGTGCCGGCTGACCTGCTCTAATCTGCCGCCTTACACAAGTGACACCCAAAACAAAACATAAACAAAACAAAAGCACAGTCTAGCTGAACAATGAGAGACGGGGAAAAACATGGTTCTCTAGAGGCGAGGTCTATCAGTGTGTACTGCGGTTCAGATAGAGCTGCTCAATTAAGATTTGTTGTTGTGAAATGAACAAACAAAAGTGAAGCTCCTCAACCAGATCAGGATTAATAGTGGGCATTTGGTGCAATGCATTTCTTTTATTGTTGTATTGCTGTTAGCCCCCCACCACCGGGGACCTGGTGCACTATTTCAGCAACTAATTTCACCAATGTCGGCTGGATCTGTATATTTGAGTGTAGTCAGATTTGGCCGTAATTCTGTGGCTCATAAAGTCTTCGACCAAATCTATTTGCCTAGCCTCCTACTACAATATTCTCTCTCTCTCTCTCTTCTTGGCTCCACATCTCGGGCTTTGATTTAACACTTCTGCAGCCCACAACATTCACACATACTGTATCTTTCAATCATCCATGCATGTAATGCACTGCTGATGCCTCTAACTTCCACCAACTGTGTTTACATTTCACATAGCTTTAATTATTTCAAATTAAATGGCGCTTACACTTCACATGGTTTTCTTTCCTGCCACAAACAGTCAGATTTGAGACGCCTACACCCTGGCTGGTAGATGCGACTGTATGTAATTAATGTAAATGCAGGATCTGTGTCTGACTACAGTTGAAACAGCTGATTAGTTGTCCTCTCACTGACAGACCAAGGCTGCTCTCATCTCTCCTTTGTTGCTACCGTCTTACTTATTCCGAGAGTGCTGTTGACAGGCCAAACCACACGCAGCACAAACCCTGCTACAATCAATTCACTCAATTTAATCTTAATTAGCTGACCACAAAGAGCTGCATATTACTACCGATGCAGCTGAGGCGTCTCGCTCTCCCTCGATTGGGTTCTATTTAAAAGACATTTTTATGTTGCTGAATTTCACACCACTCATTTTAATGACACGTTGGTCTAATGATCAGTGTTAAGTCCTAGCCTGTAACAAACCCGTGACACACGGCCAAAACTAACCACTTGCTACCGTTTCATCGGCATCAAATAAGAAACGGCTTATCTTCTGATTGGCATTAAAGGAGCTGCCATGGACGGCACAGGAACAGTCAATGCTCCAGTGTAAGCAGTGACTTTTAACCAGCCGCTTCTCATTTCTAATGTGAGATATGAACTGTTTGAACCATGCTTTCTCATGCTCCACCGCTGAAAAATGAGCTATGGTAAAGTTCTGGTGTAATCCACCTTGCCCCTGGGTCCTGCAGAAAGAAATTTGCTTAAATCAGACGGGCTCACAGTGGAAACACTTTGGGATTTTCTGTAACACTCCCCTACCAGTTGCTACACTGGAGCTTTGTAACCACTGAAGATAATGGATGTCTCCACGGGCACATGTTCATAAATAAAACACGCCGCGCTACTCGGCTGGTATAAACTGCACTTTTCACGTAGAATGGGGAATCGATGCTAATGGTACACATGCAAACCAAATTGGGACAGTTCTGTGGCCTTTTGACCTGTGTTGGCAACAAACACGGCCGTGCATGTAGAGAGCAAATTCAGAGAGAAACCTGCATCTGGAGAGGAATAAATATGTGGATAATATTCCCTGCACTCTGCAGTGTCAGTAAAAAATAGCTGTGAAATGTATAATTTGATATGCTGTAAGGGTCAGCCCCAGGTTCTGTGGGAGCGGTGGAAAAGCAGATGAGCCAGAAATGGAGGGGATGGAGCATGTTTGTGTACAGCCGCCGTCGCCAAAAAAATATATCAGGCACTACTATGAATTCATACACTATGTATGGATGGACTGAGACGTGAGCCTTGACAGCAGCAGCATGGAAAAACATATTAACGCATAAAAGATACACCCGCTCCTCGTGTGGTTGTATACTGTGGAGCTAAATGTTAAGGCTGCTGGAAGACATGTGTGATTTGTGTGTAGGAGGTCTAAAGCAAGAAAGTTATGGAAACAAAGAGGGATGAGACAGAGGAGGAAAAAACTGGTGAGCAGAGCAATAATTTACAGGTATTGTAAAAGCAGGGCTGGCGGGGACGTCAGTAAAACAAAAATGCCAAACCGCTCTCTGGAGGGAGTGCAGTTTTATACATTTCTACAGACATTTTTCATCAGAGGAGAGTGGAACACTTTCTCAAGTAGTCCCTCCAGAACATTCAAGTAGGGCAAAGTGCTTTCTTTGGAGCCATTTTTTAATTGCCCTGTAAAGTTGAATTCAAAAGATGACAAGGAGCAGTGATGGAAATATCTAGACATCTAATCTTGTGATATGTAATATTAGGCAAAATTCCACAATTCACCTGTAATGCTGATCCACTAAATGTACAAGACTGGTAGCATTTTGCATCATTTTTTGTGTGTTCTTCAACTGATGCTGCTGACATTGATTCACACTTTTCACCCCTCTTCACCTTGTTCCCTCTGAAACCTGAGCACAGAGCGATGGGTTAGGGTTCTGCTATTTCATGCCCTCCCTCAGGCCCCTTCACTTTGATAAAGGTTGCATACCTCCAGGCATTTTTGAGAACATTTCCCGCTCTCTCCTGGCACTTCCACCTTGCAACCCCTGTCCCCTCTCAGCACACCCTTTCCCTCCGGCACAGTGCAGTTTACCGACCGTGACACACCGTGCTGGCTGAATAATCCCAGCGAGACCGAAGCGACATTAGGAAAAGGAGGCCGCTAAAATGCCAAACCATATTACCAACCCCTCCTCCTCTTCCACTGGGTTCCCTTACTGTCGCTTTCTCACAGAGGGCACCTGGTACCGCATCTCTTCATTAATGCATGGAGGCAGGGGGAGGGTCACATACATATACACACACACACACACACACACACACACACACACACACACACACACACACACACACACACACACACGCAAAGTTCCCATTCCCTCACACAGCCACTTATCTATGGTGAAAAGCATGACTACATTGTGAGTGCCCTCTGACAATCGGGGCAACTGAGGGCGGGAAGGAGGTGTCTGGGTGTCTGGGTGTGTGTGTGTGTGTGTGTGTGTGTGTGTGTGTGTGTGTGTGTGTGTGTGTGACAGACCTAAAAGCAACAGTCTAGTTTGGCGCTAATCATGCTGAAGGTAATGAAGCTGCCTAGAGACATTGTCAGCCTGCAAGGTTAATGGAACACTCGTGTGTAAGAAACAAGAGAGAGCGAGCGAGAGGCATGATGTGTGTGAATCAGTGGGAGACCAACGTGTGTGTTTTTGCAGACTCATGTGGCTTGTGCATGTGACTTTGCATGTGCACATTATTCACTGGAAATGTTGTGAGCCTTGAGACATTGCAGCTCAAAAGGAAACGCTAAAAGAGATGCCACTGAGTGCTGCCACCGCTCATATCTGTCAGCATCACAGAGGAAGAAGAAACCCTTCTCCCTCCACCACAGGAGCGCATTTTCGGTAGAGTGAGTGGGAGTGAGTGAATACTGTAGCAGACCCCGAAGGTGAGACGTATCAGAGAGGTACAGAAACTGTGAAAAGAATTAGGTTAACTTGTCAAGAAAAAATTAAACATTTAACTTTCTCTGAAGCGGATGAATTTGGTTTCTTTGAAATCAATGGCATTTTAGAGGCATATTTCTATAATCCTTGCTCCAATCTCTAAACAAATACTCAAATCTGATCAAACAAGCCATTATGTTGACAGCTTTCAATTCCATTCAATGACAGAAGCGTCTGCAGGCAACCTTTGAGGAGGAGAAAGCGGCCAGCTAAATTATGCAAATGTCTGTCAGTTTAACAAATCAGAGGCAGAAAATTAGCAGGCTGTTAGTCTCTCTTAGACCCGCAAATGCCGCTAATACAGATGAAGGGCTGGAGCCTGATTTCATTATCGCTACTCTGAAAAAGAGAGGAAGGGGGAAGAGAAAGGGAGAGAGGGAATGAAAGAGAAATGAGAGATCGGGAGATGGAGACAAATGTGTGTAAAAACACGGTGCTCTATTCAGAGCCCTATCAACTCCAAATATCAAATTAACCAAATGAATGGTACAAGATAAAGGACAGCACAGGGGAGGAGAGAAAGCACGGCAGACAGGCAAATGAAAGGAGAGAGAGAGAGAAGGAGAGAGACAGGAGAAGCTGCAAGGGTGTGCTAAGAATGGGAGGGATCGGAGAGTATTTCAATAATCGATAGAGCGTGAAGCGAAGAGAGAGTGAGACAGAGAGAGAGAGAGAGAGAGAGAGAGAGAGAGAGAGAGAGAGAGAGAAAGTGAGAGAAGCAGCATATCACAGTTCATTAGTCATAGCTGGTGACAACTAGAGACTGTAGCAAGAAGATTGTCACTGGGTCTTAATCAGATGAGAAATGATGGAATGCCAGTCGTTAATTCCAACAGCATTATAGCGTCTATTGTCTGCCTCTGAAGGGGCTTATCGCAATCTCTCTACCTCCGACTGCTGCTGCTCCTCCTGCTGCTACGCCAGCAAACAAGCTGCCAGCCAACTCACCAGGGAAACTCTAAAGAGCTGGGAAGAAACTAAACTCTCCCTTTCTGCAAAGTCTCACTCTCTCATACTCTTTTACTCCAGTCTCCCTCTGCGCTCTCTCTCTCTCTCTCTCTCTCTCTCTCTCTCTCAACACACACACACAGGAACTGAAAAACATGTAATGCTACAGTAGCCCTTGGTGCTACACGGAAGCATCTCTGAGGCAGAAACCAGGAAATCGATTCTCTCTTTTTAAGCAACCCATTAAAAGGCGCCAAGGAGAGTTAAAGCACTTGCTCAAGACATACCATTACAGTGTATTATATATTCTGTTCCAAGACAAACCCTAATGAACGCAGACCATTACACACTGCTGCAGAGAAGTGAGTACACACATGCACACACACACACGGACAAAACTTTTATATATACACAGTTCCATTGCCTGCATACAGTATACTAACAAAAAATGCAAACATACAAAGATAATAAAATGTCATTTTTGCTCTCTTCTCGCTGCTCTTGCTTGTACACAGACACAAATAAATACTGCAACATCCTCCATAAAATGCACATCTCTACCATGTTTTCCTCTCTCAGGGTCTGTTCCTGTCAGAACCATGGCCCAAAACTCTCAGTCAGCTGGCTCAGCTGGGGACAGCCTCTCCTACTCAAACAACTTCCCTGCCTGGCTGGGAATGTGTTTACTGTATTTGTACCACTACGCTGCACTGACTGCCTCATTCACCACCACCAAACAAAAACTACAGCAGTCGTGCAGCTACAGTATGTGAGCATTGTGTAAATTCTGTCTGCAGCTCCGTTTGCGGTGTGTGCTCGTGTGCATCCTTCAGTGTGTCGCCGTACAGGGGGTAGTGGAAAAGTACGTTTTTTTATGAAAGAGGAGTAACTTCACAGGCAGAACAAAAAAAAGGTGGGCCACGTAAGGTTGCAATGCTCCTACTGTATACTGGTTATTTACCTGTCAAACCCTTTACCTTGTTTCAACTTGTGATCTCTGTTCCTCCCCATCACTGCAGTTTGGGGCCGACACATGATCACTGTTATTTACTTTTTCTAAGATAATGAAGGGGCATCCACAAAATAAGACCAATCCAATACAGGGTGGCTTTACTGAATGCGTGTTTGATTCAAGCTTCAACTAATTAGTACCAACCAATTGATTAGTTTGTAGAATGGATACTAATCAATCATTTAGAATATAAAATAAAAACAAATAGGGGTTGGATGTTATTTATCCAGACAGCAAGAATATTGGAGTGAAGGCAGAAAATGTTTGGTCTGAAGTGAAAGTTTACCTCATTAATTCTTCACCTTTCATTAAATGTGTGAACTTATGTGCATTATTTTTACAGTATTTATACAATAAATGTGTACATGTGTCTGGCTATATATGGAATTACCTAGGCAAAAAAAATAGTATAAAAATTTCTACTTAATCAATGACCTTGAATCTTGGTCAATTCATTTCCAATTGATTCATAATTTCAGTTCTAACGCAAGTGTTTGTGTTTGCCTTATGTTGTTGATAGAGACTACACATACGACATGAAATTAATTAATTGCAGCTTGTTTTGACCAATACATTTACAATATGATTTCTTTGAGTACATATATAACTAGAGCTGATCCAACACCTTGGCGCTTCAACTGTTGCCATGGTAATTGACGTCCAAATCATGCTGTGCTTTTATTATTAATTATTATTACTATTATTATTATCATGAATCACCACAAAGATCCCCAAAAATCCATGAAGTAAGAAACTGTAATCCAACATTATTCATTATGCATCAATATTACTTATTCTCAGACAAGGACATTTAATTTTCTAAAATTGCCTGCACTGACACTAGGACAGTATGACCACATGAGAGGATGAGGAGTTACAACTACGCTAGGAAGATTGTCGAGTGCCAAATATGCTAAGAAAAAAAACAAAAACAAAACACACATATCACAAATCTATAATGAGTAAGAGTAAGGACATTCTTGCTGCTCTCGAGTTATTGGTGCTTAGTTTGTGCTGAATATAAGCACATGTAGGACTCTGGGATCAATATTTTTTTTAGATTATTTATACAAAAATGTAAAGGCATGTAATTTTTACTCAGAAATGGCTGAAGTGGCTGATAGGCCTCAGACTCCAGAGGGTTAAAATAGTCTGTTTACATCATGTGTTTACATTAGCTCGTCTCCCCTCTGGACATGTGTGCCTCCTTACTCTGAAGTGTATACATGAATACTGGTGGATTTTCTACATGTATGCTTTCCTGTCTCACTGTGCGAGAGGGTGAGAGACACTCTGAGGCTGTGCGACTTCATGTGAAAATGCAATTCTGTGCTCGACCGTGTATGACTGTGTGTGTGTGTGTGTGTGTGTGTGTGTGTGTGTGTGTGTGTGTGTGTGTGTGTGTGTGTCTACAAAACACTGCAGAATAGCGGCTTGCGATTTCTGTGTTTGTACTTTTTCTGCTTGTGTCTGCTGGCGCGCGCGTACACTAAAGGTTGTGTGAAACGCTACGATACAGTGTGACTGCTTGTGACTAAATGACTGTGTGTGTGCAGAGAGAAGTTTGTCAATGAGTGAGTGAGAGGAGAGAGAGAGGTCTTCTACCTCAGTTATTTGTCAGCAGTGCTGGTGTGTCATTTGGCTGAAAAGCCCAGTCAGGAGGGACCAAAGCACCGCCTCCCCGCTGACACACTTTCCTCACTGCACTCGGACTGACCTCACACCACACACACGTACAAAAAAGGACACACACTCACACACACACACATACACACACACACACACACACACATGTAAACATAAGAAAGCACACACACTCAAATGCACAGACAAGGACACAGTTTTATGAAATACACCTATAAAGTACATGCATGCACATATGCGGTCGTACATACTTAAATATACAAAACAACCATATGCATAAGGTCATCCATGGGTGAACACATGTAAGAACATATTGCATGTATGAACCAAGTACTTACATGGAAGCACACAAGGATACACACATTAATGTAGAACTCACACACGCAGAGTAGCTATAGGTCTCTGTGCTGCATCTACAGCTAATGCAGCTACTGTATCCAAGGAACTGAAGTAAGTTGGATCCGGTCACATTGACCGTGAGCACTTGTGTTCAACAAACCATAATAAATGGCCACAGCTATGACCCCAGAGCTTGGTGTGTGTGTGCATGTTTGGCATGACTGTGTGGTTGTCCATATAGGTTTTTGAGTTCGCTCATCCTTCATTCGAGTATAAAACCATCCCATTCACAAGCACCCAACTCCATCTGGATTCAGTCACTTCTCTTATTCTTCAGCTTTTCCTCTCCTTTGTCCTCTTCAGTACTCATTTTCTTTCTCATTCCTTCTCTCCTTTTTATCGATCATACAAAGAAAAAGTGAATGTATTCCTCAGCAGTTATTCTGTACAAGGGTTTTGGAGTTCAAGGTAGGACTGTATACTCAGCACTGGAAAAGCAGTCAGCTCTGAGAGGATATTTTCATTTCACTTTGGACTGTACCGACATGTGTTTAAGTGCAAAGTCACAGCTGCATACATTTTCATTTCAAGCTGCTGTTTTAGAGTAATCATTTCTCTAAATGGTTCACAGTCTACTGACCTTGAACTTCACTGAGATCTCAAACTTCAGACACACTTCAGGCTTCAGATTAAAAACAGGATCCTGATGTCTGCTTCATGCAATATTTAGAGCGGTTTACAATGATAATAGTGTCAGATACCACTCAAAATTCGTAATACATTTTTAAATAGTAGGTCCTTGATTTCAGAATGAGGGAGACATATACAGGCTTCTCCTTCCTAGTAGATGACTATCGATTTTGTTGGCGGAAATCACATCTGCAGCAAGCAGATTTTATTAGCTATGGCTAGCAAAATAAGCTCAACATTAGTTGGTCTGCAGAAAGCACACAGTCTACAGCCATTTTCAGTCGAGTAATTTTAAAATCAGGAGACTGTACAGGGTGTCTTAAATATATATATACATACATACGTACACATACACACACACACGACACATGATATAATGCTAAAAGAATGAGGCTATGAGACTACAACTAAAGTAAGCATCCTCACTAGTTGATGATCCATGTAGAATTGTAGAGCTAGTTAGCTCTTGTATTGTGAGTGTGATAAGACTCTGGTCAACCATTCGTTTTCCTCATCTCTCATGCTGGTATAACCTGCTGCTAGCTTGTATACTTGGACACGCAAGACATGTTAGATTTAAAACTTTCACAGTTACAGGGTTTAAGGATTAACTACTGTGTTTGCTGATCTAATACAGAGCAGAACAGAGTCACTAATGTTTTTTTTCTAACGTAGCTTGGAATGCCACAAAATATGGTACATCAATGAAATGCTCCTTGGCCTTGGAAGCAATGCTGGGGTAGGGTTAGGTAGTAAGCTAGTTATTCAGGCATGCTAGGGTTTGCATCTTATTTTCCAGGAGATTAACACCCTTTTTAATCCTCTCCTTAGAATTTTGCTCTTTTGCCTTTGGTTTTTTTTAAAGGCTAAATAAAAAGACATGACCCTCCAAACTCTTAAGTATCGCTCTTACTGCAGCCCCATGCACACCATTTTAGCATGTGGAGAAAAACAATGCTCGACTGACTTGCTGTGCCTAGTTATAGTGCTATGTTATGATTAGAAAACCTCTGTTCATGGGAGGATTTTAGTAAATGGTCAGATGCATCCGTTTTGCATTCTTGTTTTTTGTTATATAGTTCTGTAATGGTGTACGTACAGCAGGGTGACAATTACATATGTTGATTTATGCGCATTAAAATCAGATTGGAGAAACTCAAAAGAAATGGAGGCTAACAATTTTATTCAAAGATTCATAGAGGTTATCAGTTAGTCAGACTGGTCATTGCTCTTAAAATGGCTTATCCAGTAGGCCTATTTGTAATACGAATAAACTCCTGGCAGGGTAACATCAGTCACTCGAACATAATAATAATAAAAATAATAATAATAATAATAAAAATAATAATAATAGATTCAGCACTTTGAACAGCGGGAGGAAATGATACAAGCAGACAAAGTTATCTGTTAGACAAATCCATTGGCACCAGCAGCTTTGAAATTGGTTTTATCTCTAAAATGACTAATGTGCATTTGGATGAGAGGGCCTGTACAATCAGGAATACGTGTTTAATTTATTAATATATGCACCAAACAAACTCCCATCAAAAACAAGGGAGAGATTGAATTGACAACGTTTTCCCTGAGAGCAAAATGCAATTACCAAAGTTGTGTATTACAAAATAAATAAATAAGGAGGTAAAAAGAGTGCACGCTTGACTAGATGAATAATTTCCTTCCTGGGTTATGGCATCAATTTACTGTCTTTTCACTGGACTTCACTTAATACCTTTCTTATTTCCAGAGAGAGCTCTAGTCTGTCCAGATACAACTCATGGCCACAGCTGAAAAGGTCACCCTCAGTGCCACAGTGGAGTCTAATTACCATGTATTAAATGGCTCAACCCCTCCTCATTTGCATCCACCTCTGTTCTTGCCCTGCCATTCTTTGCTCAGTTTTTATGGGCAAAGATCACACTTGGCAATACATATGTGTGTCTCCGATGGAAGTTCATGAGAGAATTTGTTTCCACTGCTTCTTTACAATGCGGATGTGCTGCATTCTGATGCAGAGGCTCAGTGGATTTTGTATGAATCTATAATGCATGCATGAAGTACAGCGAATAACATCTTTAGTGGTAATTTTTGTTTTGCTGACTCTCTTTGAGGTTTTTGTGATGAAAACATTCAGGCTTGAAAACTGGAGCAAAAAATATGCTGTAATACGACCAAAAACTATATGGTATACGGACCCTACACACTGAAACATACTGTGAATATGGAGGAAGGACTGACCTGAACAGTTGCAGTGTAGGAAGGGCATGTCAAAATCTAAAGCAGTTTCCCACTTTGTCTGAGTCAGCTTTGTGTGAATTGGAGGTGTCAGTCAAAATAATGAACATCCTCATAATAGCTCTACTACCTTGTCACTAAATTGTAATGGATACCTTGGCATCCCTTATTATGAGCTGTGTTGCACTGCCAATCCATCCCAACTGCCTCCAGTGCAAGTAAGTAGAATTATATGGCAAAGAATATTGAAACTGATTGAAAGTCAGTTGTTTAAAGATTGAATATCTCTTCAGAGCCTATCAACAGATAAATCAATCCCACACGTGACTGATCCATTTGCTACTTTACTTCACTGTTATATTACCAAATGCAGACCGAAGACAAAGCAACCTGCGTCAGCACCATCAGCTACTAAATCCACTATTGTTTACTCAACCAATTATGTCAAAACTGCTGAGACAGGTTGAAACACAGTGAGGGGTGGAGCCATGGGAGACAAAGG
>NW_019525453.1:2967810-3055026 GCF_002814215.2 Seriola lalandi dorsalis | reverse complement strand
GGGGGGGGGGTTAGCTAGTATAATAAAGTGCATATTCACACAGCACATCACATAGCCAAGAGCCATCTTCAGGGCAATAATGCAATAATGAGGAAATTCAATCAGCACCACTGGCGGTGTCTGGACTACAAGACTGTTACTCGTCTGAAATGGTAGGGGAGCCTTTTTAGTGCCACCGTTTGCCTATTCATTACTGTAAGTCAACATACAGAATTTAGCACAGCCGGAACGAGAGTAAATATGAATTTAAAAATATTGATCACTCCACTGAACAACACACAGCTCTATGGAGGCCACTGGAACGGTCCAGTGCCTCTTATTGTTCAAAGGGCTGAATATGGCCTTTGATTGAGGAAAAGTCTGAGGCTGGCACAGACGCCAGAGCAGTGGAGCGGAGATTAGAAGGGTTCCCTTTAAAATGCCAGAATCACTGCGAGCAAATGAAAATACACGCATTGCTCTACATTATTACTTGTCGCACGGAAGCAATAAGTGGGAGAGATTTACAATAGGCAGAGTAATACCTCCTAATATACTCACGTTCCATTGGGCCTTTAGTCTAGATATCTAGCATTTAAGAACAACTGCAGTATAAGCAGAGCTGTGGGTGAAACACTGGCAACTCTGCATTTGAATACAAGTGACAGAGACATCAAAGTTTAAGATCTCGCAACCTGGTGGTCGTTTTGATTTAATGAAATTCATTCTGAAATAGGAAACTGATGTTCAAAAGAGTTTTTTTTGTAATCAAAGAACATAATTCTGAGGTAGTGCAGGCCTGATCGGAAAATGCACGGTGGGTGTTAGGCTACACTCGCAGATTGGATACCCTCAGGCTATTCAACCTTTTTTTTTTTTTTTTTTTTTTCTTAACTGACTTCTCATGGTCATTTCTCTAAATGACAGTGAAATATTATCACGGGTCCAGGGATTGACATTACCTCTGAATACTGAACCCTATCAGCTTTTTGCAGTTATAGCCTGGCTCTCCAGCGTATTCTTGGGAAACACTCATTTTCCCTGGCCGAGTTGAGCCCCTGCAACATACTGACATTTAAAAGCTACACATCTTGGTGTGGCTTTGCACGCTCATTATTTTCCTGCACAATTTACACACGTAAGCAAAAAATGTTAAAATACTAGAAAATGGAACCACTTTTCTTCCTCGTCTGCTGAGCCTCAAAGGGATTATTGTGTTAATTAAAATATTTACAGTGGCTTCTCCATGGCTGGACAGGAGCTATTGTGGCTGCTTCGTGGCCATGGAAATGCCAAATGAAGGAGATAGCGTTTTACCACTGATAAAAAACAATGGTGGTCTGATGAAAGGTGGTTCACAGTGTCCGTTATTTTTGTTACAGTTTATGAATATCTTGGGAGAGGACAGAAATAAGGCTTGAGGGAGCAGCAGATGGAACAACTCCATCATATCTCAAGAGGTACAAACACAGACTCTCTCTCACTCTGAAGTACACAAGCCAAGCACAGGAGCAAATACACACAGGATTTTCAATTTGCAATCAGACCTAGCGTGGTGAACTCTCCATGTTCGCCTCCACTGTCCCTTGTATTTGGCATCAAAGTCCCACCCCGCCATAAAAGCCAAATTCTCTATGACATAGTGGAGATTGCTCTGTCGAAAATGCAATCAGCCAAAGCCGCTTCAAGTGCTGATGAATTACTTTGGCTTAGGAAAAGACAATGACTTGTCAGTTTTGCACCAATTGGCTCTGCCGTGGGACAAGCACAAAGGGGACCTGAAGAAGTCACAACGCTGCATCCTCCAAATCCGAAGGGATCAACATTTTTGAATGATAAGTGTGCTGTGCAGGATAACTCAGCACAAAGCTAACTTTCTGTTAAGATAGTAATGTCAATTATTTCTGTTATTCTAAATGGAAGAATTTTATTTGCTCATGAAAACATGTTCTACTACAGTTTTATAACTGCCTCTAAGGTAGAAGTACCCTCATGTGTGAGAAAAATATAACAATTTCCTTAGTGCTTCATGCTGTCCTTTCAGCAATCATCTTTGTAATTTCTCAAAATCTAGTAGTATTTAGTTTCTTAATATTAAAATATACTTCTAGTGAGCAAGATGGTCCCGATAGTAATTTGCAAATAAGCATCATTTGGTTTTAACAGAAACTAGCAAATGAAAGCATCTTCCTATGTGCATGACGGAAAGATGGATCTTGAAGTCTTATAAACATTAATTCATGCATATTGATAATGCATGGAGATTGAAATTTCTCTAACTTTACTATCAAACACTACTTTGAAATGGCTAAACCAATTACAAAATCTCTTGTGAAAAAACGAAAATATCTGATTCAAAATGAGCTACTGCTATGTGCAGTGCAGTATAATCTTTGCTATGCTTTTTTGGCTGTGGCCTTTCACTGATTAACACACCATCTTTCATCACTTCCTTATCCATTTCATTTACCTATCCACACTCCCTCCGTCATCCCTCATTTCCTCAGGCCCGGACCACACTGGTTACCTCACCTGTGTGTAATGGTTGAAGAACCTCTTGGTTTTCATTTTTCCACCCATGTTAACAGGTTAGAGCAGGCACACAGCCTGTAAGAAATGTGTGTCTGACGCTCAGTTGAAACTCTAGAAGATGAGCAGCGCGTCATCTAGAGTTTCGGTCTACAGCCTATTTTTCACGTGTGAAGGTCGCTGTTCTCAGCAAAAATAGACGGTGAAAAGATCTGTTATCTGATCCTCCTCCATACTGACATCACACTAGTAACAGTACATAAAGAGGATACCTGTCACGATAGTTTCAATATCTAGGCTTTATCTGAATTTGTCACAGACAGGAAAAAAAAAATATACATTTTTTCTAAACCATTTTAGCAATTGCCTTTTATTACAGGATAAAGTGTGTGCGATATAATCATAGAATAAATCCTGTCTTTAATTATATTATGTCTATAAGTTATGTAAAATAAATAAACAGTCTCTCTCTCTCTCCCTCTCATTGATGTCTATTATCAAAGACAAACTCAATGTAGAAAGATGGGGTAGCAGGTCAGTGAGGTAGCCGCCACACACAGGTGGGGTCTCAGCGGTGTGGCCCCGGCCTCACTCACCTAAAAACGATTGCTGCAGGCGAAGGTAATTGAAAGTGTGTTGTCACCCGCATATAATGCAGCTCAAAGATGAAAACACTTGGCCGACAACTGCATCAACCACGACTATCATTTACTCTCTGCAAATGTGCTGTCAATACTGGCCTGAGTATACTGAGCACACTAACATTACGCTTTGAAAATACAAAAAAAATTATAATAAAAGAAAATTGCCCCTTCATTTTGAAACCAAGGATGATAAACCAAAGTGTTGCAAAATAATAGTTTTAATAACAATAGATCAGCTCATTTCATTTTTCAATTTTCTTCAACTTCATATGCAAAAAATATATTATCTGCAAAATAGTTTTTAAAATGGCACAGTAATTGAGGTGCTGACGAAGATGTATGGAGAAGCCATGTGTCTAAAATTGATGAACTAAAAATGATAAGATCACAATGCTGATGAAAAATTTAATATGCAAGAATCAATATATTCAATTATTCAGATAACGAAGAAATGAAGAGGGATTTTAAACATTTTACCCTCATACAATGTCCAGTGTCCAAACACCACCAGACTCATTGCCATGACAACATTTAAATCCATGATGGCCATCTTAAGTGCCTTCCTTACAGTTCAACTTCTGGGATTACAACAGACAACCTGCCCTGGTGAACACTGCTTCATAAATAGAAATGCTGTTAGCGATGCAGAAGTCCTTTTAAAAATGGATCTTTTGCTGCTACGTCCCATTAAAAATGGAGGAGGGAGGGGGTCACCGGGAGTTGGTTTTGTTTCAAAGCACCATTCAACATCAGCTGGGATGAAAATAGGCAAAATCTACATGATGCAACAGAAAAAGTGTAATGTGACCTCCCATTTCCCGTCAGTTCACAAGTATCATACTCCAGCAGTAGAGTGCTGACTTGCTCATGTTGCTTCTGTCAGCCTTCATCCATGTGAATTCACAGGAGTGCGGGTTCATTCTCTGTGGCTGAAGAAAACACACTGGCGAGATGGAGGCGTGTTTTCAGGCCTGCGCCCTGGAAACGGCCATTAAATAATCATGGGTCCCTGTGCTGAGCCGATCTGTGCCGTGCCCGACTGGGCTGGGCTGGGTCGCTTTAATGCTCATCACCACAGGGGTCAGGTAGAGTGCAAGGCTGCTCCTCAGTTACCGGACCAGTTCATCGTCAACACACATGTGAGCCTCAGCACACACCATGGTAAAAAGAAAAAAAAAAAACACTACACACATGCACACTCACCTCACTTTAACCCTGCTGGCTTGTCTGCATGGAGTAAGGTCACATCACGGTCACTGAGCAGTTTGACATGTCACAGAAACACTGGATGGGCTCTTCCTATTTTTTTGGGGGGGAATACTGACTGTCTAGTCATTTTTAGTAGCATGCGTGTCGGTACATGTTTCTATCCGAGTGAGTGTATGTAAGCTGGTTATGTGAAGGTCACCTAGCAAAGCACATGAAAGAGGAAGCAGCATCTGAGCTCTTATCGGCCGATAAGAGTGGTGTATGTGTGTGTGTGTTTGGGCAGTCACAATGGAGCAGCCCTCTGCAGCGTCCAACTGAGGGAAACCAGTGAGCCATGTTTGTGAAGTTACATGGCTTAAGAGATCCGATTCTTGATGTTTAG
The DNA here is from genome assembly GCF_002814215.2 of Seriola lalandi dorsalis. NCBI lineage: Eukaryota > Metazoa > Chordata > Actinopteri > Carangiformes > Carangidae > Seriola > Seriola lalandi. Next base: position 3,050,283 of record NW_019525453.1, on the reverse strand, counting down.
TTTCCTCCCACACTTTCTTTTTCTGCAAAGATTACAATGGAACGCACACATTTTATAGCAAATCATGAAATGGTGCATTTTAACTCCAGTGTGTGGGTGGGAAGAGTTCAGTTCTTTCTGTCACAGCAAAATAACAAAAAAGCAGCAAGTCAACTTGTGGTTCTCTGGTTGCAGTACATCTAAGTTGATCTAAAACCATATTCTGTGAAATACTGAAAATCCAATGATATTTCTGGTCTTGAAGAGGAGAGTTATAAATTATTTGGTTAGCTGCTTATTCTTAATGGCGTTGTGTTATTAATCAGCCTGAAAATAATGATAATTTTAATTATTGATTGCTCCTCTGATTGTTTTTAGCCATGGAGATGGCAATGTTGATTGATACACCACCTTGGTTCTGACTGAAATATCTTAAGAACCTTTGGAGGAACTGCCATGAAATTTAGTGCAGACATCGTCACCATCAGGATGAGTTAAGTATTTTGGTGATTCCCTGACTTTTCGTCTCGATCATCAGGCCACAATGTTCATTTGTTACTTTGGTTTATGACCAAATACCTGAAAACCTCAGACAGTCTCATCTGCCTCAGTTGAGCTGAGCTTTGAATTTACTGCTAGTTAGCAAATGTTAGCATGCTTACATGCTAAACTAATATGCTGAACATGGTTAACATACCTGCTAAACCATGTTATAATTGTGGCATTATTGCTTAATGAATGACCAAATGATTAATCAATTATCAACACTAGTTATAAAGGCTTCAAATGCAGAAAAAGAACCTCACCCACCAGGATTCCTACAGATCCCAGATGATCAATTAAGTTCCTTCCATTACCCTGGTGCGTTTCTCTGCTCTAAATGCACCTTCCTAGCACTGCCCTCAAGCCCCAAAGCCTGCATCTTGCACACTCAACATATAACTGGCAAGAAGTGAATCAGTGAAGTGATGAATGACTTCCAACACACTGTGGACTCAGCAAATGTTAAATATTCTCATTAGCTGGTTGAGAGATCACACACACTCCGGCAGCACTGCTACCGCCCTTAACTGTGTGAGCCCGAGGCAGTCCAAAACAACCCCCCCAACCCCCGCTGCACTCCTGCTTTCTTCTCCTCCTGCCTTCATCACCCTTCTCCTTTTCTGTCTCAAACCACCGGTCGTGGGGCTTCAGGCGCTGGAGCGACAGGCTACACTGGCGTCTGAGCTGTCATACATGTCTCTGTCAAAGCAGAAGCAGCAGGGCACTGGAGATGGACAGACACCTGATCTGTTCTAACCGGTGCTCCCCTTTGGGACCACTGATCCGGGTAGTTAACAAGAGATTCAAGATTAACAGAACCAGCTGTCCCTACAAACTGCAGGGACTTGACTTCTGTTCTATCCTTGACCCCTGCTGTATCAGCTGTCATTACTAGTAGATTGTAATGATTCAAGAAGTCTTTTCCTGAAAGAAATGCGAACACTAGTGTCACACTGAATTGTACCTTTGTATTCAAATGAGTTTTATTTTGTTTCTCAAGTTTCTGTGCTCTCCTGCCCTAAAGAGAAACAGGTAACAAGACATATTTGGCTCCATTTTCTGCTGAATCAAGCTGCCAACAATGGGTCTGTTAGCAAGAGGGTCTGGGATAAAGAGAGAAGAGGAGCAAGAGAGACGCGCTGAGCACAGAGCTCAGGGCAGAGGTGGCTCCTGGCCATCCATCTCTGGTTTCAGGATTCAGAGAGTGCTGACAGGTCTGGGTCCCCCAGCGCTGGCCTCTGGGCTGTAACCACGGATACCCAGACAAACCAAGAGCTGTCACTCAAGCAGTACCAGCTAGACAGAGTCACAGGAGATGGGAAAACAGGATAGTGAGACACCCGGGGTGTGTGTGTGTGTGTGTACGTGCTTATACCTGTATGTGTGTTTGCATTACAGAATACAAGACGGGAAATGCAGAAGCCACGAGTGCAGACAGTCGCCAGTCTAGTGAGATATTGCAGTCCCTCTTGGGACACACACATACAGAGGACACATGAAAAACAAATTCTTCATAGTGAGGACGGTTTTGGGAAACTCCAAGCTTAAGACACACACAGACATTCTGATAATAGCAAACTGCCACCTTGTGAATTTTGCAGCTGTCTAATTCTTTTGGACATTTTTTTATATAAATGTACTCGTCCATTGGCAAGAGCCACCATGCTTCTTTAAAGACAGATAACGAAGAGTGTGACGTGGGCGTAGCAAAACAATCAGATGGTATTGGAGACTGGCTTTGAAAGTGTGAATGATCAGGTTCAATACCAGGGCAGGCAACCGTTTACAAATGAATAGATGCAAAAGTGGGGACTTGTAAGAGCAAACTAACAAAATTAAAGGTTTTAAATTTGCCTCTCCCTTCAAAATACTGTTCACATCTCTGTCGAAGAAAGACAAAAAATGTATGCTACGGTATTCAACAAATTTCCCAAGGTTTTCACAGTAAACCAATCACAGAGATGATGAGAACAAGGAAAACACAGAAAGACAAAACAAAAAAAGTTTCCACGAAAACAGACGAGAAAAAGCGTAATGTACTTCTATAATGTCTGCACATTGATGAATTGCAGAAGAACAACAAATAAATTATTCAAATCTCTACCTTGGTGAAGTCAGATGGGGTTTTCGCTTTGTTCTACACCCTGGCATTGATTTCTCCCAGAGGCAAAAAGTGGGATGCCTGAAGGTTAGACACACACACTATGTAGATAAATGACTCCTGAGCTCTGGAGTTTGATCCAAATGAAGCAATGATGTAGCTCACTGGCCCGGGCCCACATTGAAGTGAAGAGTGTGCTAGTAAAATGTGCTTTCAGTGAGTCAGAGAGAGAGTGTGTGTGTGTGTGTGTGTGTGTGTGTGTGTGTGTGTGTGCACACATATGAGGACCATACTCCGACCAGTATACGTAGTGGCGCTAGAGAGAAACAGCCTTGGTATGAAGCTTATTTTTAGTAATGACCTGATCTTTATCACTTTATTTCACAGTAATCTCCAATTACAGAAAAAAAAAAAAAAAAAATCAAAAACCAAATCTGATGAACTTTGTCTCAGAAGACACCGTCTTGTTTCCAAACGTCGTGGTTCTCATTGCAATATATTCTATTCAGTCATTCACGGCCAAACAACTGATATGCGACTAACATGTGAATGTGTTTGTGTGAGGATGTGAGGTTATGTTGGGGTTCTTGCTTTCCTCCCTTTCTGCTCCAATCTAAACCTTAATGGTGTTTCTAAATGCATGTGTGACTGCCTGTATGCTTGTGTGTGTGTGTGTGTGTGTGTGTGTGTGTGTGTGTGCGTGCGTGCGTGCGTGCGTGCGTGTGTGTGTGTGTGTGTGTGTGTGTGTGTGTGTGTGTGTGTGTGTGTGTGCGTGCATGCAATGGTAGATTAGATGTTTATGGTTTTCCTTCTTCGCAAGCCAATGCCCAACGGTGTTCCTGGCTGTGCAGTGCAGGAAAAATTGGCCTGAGAGGTTTGGGAACATTTCCCCCTTACAAACAGGGGCAAATCAATAACGTCTCGGTTGAGAGAGCCACTCTCCATACGAAGGTGAGCTGACTCAGCAGTCCCAGCAGCCGAAGGGGTTAGAGAGAAGGAAGTGGGGATGGAAATGATTGCTTTACAAGCGGTAAAATGCACGGCGGTGTTGAGAACCCTCTGTGGACGCCGCGCTACACGCCTTCTCAATCCTCTAGTGAAGGAGTGGGGATGGAAAGGGAGAGGTGAGCGCACGTATACACGCTTGGCTTGTAAATACAATAGCTTACTCTCTCTTGAGCTGCAAGTGCAATCGAGCTCTGTTAGTTTCTCTTTTTCTTACTCATACTTGCTCTCTGTCAATCTGCACCAATAGAGTAGCCTGGCAAACCCTGATTTAGCCTTTGCCAAGTCAATCACAGCTCTACAGTGGCACAATGGAGCCAGAGACTGTAGGAAAAGTCCTATCTTTACCTTCTCTCTAGTCTATTTATTCTTCCAGGTCTTAGCAGCTATCTCTGCGCTGATTAAATGTGGGAGTTCGCTAATCACAGGGTGATAAGGCAGGAGTATGGGTGAGTAGAGGGTGGACATCGCAGGGTGCTCCAACGTCCTTCAGGCACGGCAGGGAATCTGCAGCAGCAGCCGTTGCTGGCAGTGGAGAGAGGACTGTATTATTTCTCATTAGAAATCCTGAAGGGCTGAATCATCTCTCATCACCACCTACGGGCCCCATCTATTTTCTCCCCCTCTCTTTTTTGCCTATGCCCTGAATCCAGCTTCAATTTACCTATTCCATTCGTAGTTTATATAAGTGATACACAACAGTGGGTGTGCGTGCATGTGTGCTTTCACGACTAAAATATCTATATGTGTAATTTTAGTCTGCATCCCAACTAGTCTTATATTTGGTAGTGAAAGGACCATACTGGTGCGTACGTACATTTGTGCTCATTACAAAATTATTGCTATGACTTACTTGCCATACATTTACAATGATCAGTGCATATGTACTTCAGTTCAGTTCAAAATTTACTTGCAGAACCGTGCTTCAGATGGGTCATCCATCACAGTGCACTGTTTTTTTTTTTTGGTTTTTGTTTTTTTGCCATAGCTATGCTATTGTTGTGTGATAATGTAGTTGAGAGCAGAGCCCATTTTGAAAAGTCTCCTCGTTGTGTGGTCACGGACACACAACATTCTGACATTTAAGACTTTGCTGCTAAAAAAAATATTGCATTCGTGAGCTGTGTTGTCAGAAAATCAAACCCAGAGGACAAACGAGTATTTCACTCAGAAAACTACAATGAGAATGAAATCATTTTTCCTACTGAAAAGTCTGGTGTTGAACAGACGACTCTGAAATTTAAGATCATTTAAGACATCCTTAAACTCACCAGACAGACTCTACCTAAGGTCACTGCTGCTACTGCTACTGGTGGTTGGTGGCAAAGAAGGTAGTGTCAGCAGCAGGAAGCAGTGCATTAAACATGCAACTAACTGGGCTAATAAAGAGTGTGCTGTTCAGTGATTGGCTACTATGTGAGCGAGTGAGAGGAGTGGCAGCTTGAGGCTTACATGATTGGATAAAGCAAACCTGGAAAAATGTGGTTCTTAGATTCTAGACAGATTGGAGAATAGAGCCAAGCAGGAAAAGCTCTGAATGGATAGGAGTCCTGAGGCATAGCTGAGAGGGAGTAATAAATGAAGGAGCGGGGCAGAGTGAGTGAAGTTGTAACTTTGACGAAAACTAAAGGCGATGAAATGTTCACTGTGATGGATTACTTATTTCAAGCCAGGTTTCAGTTTCTGCAAGTTGATTTTCAAAACTGAAACAAATGGAAACCAGTGGCTCTGTAGGAAGAGGAGAATCAATCCAAAAAACTTGCTGTATGCTATGTTTTGCAGTAGTATATGTAATTTCAAGTTAATGGTCTAAAACATGGAAAACACTGGCGAGATCATTTAAGTATATGTTCCTGAAGACATGAAAGCTGTGCTGCAGCAGTGGGAATACACTGCATTTCTGGGGCGGGCGGTGAGCGTCTGTTTTCCTCTCCAACAGTTGTAGGAGGTGGTTGTGTGGTGCTCTGCACACTGTGCAGTGACAGTAAATAAAAATTCTGGCATCAGGCTTCCACATCAGCACTGTGAGAATGGCAGCGGTTGCCATTTTGTAATCTAATACAGCGTGAGGAACAGAAAACATTAAGGAATGCTCTTTATGACAAGCTGAATGCTGTAACGTAGACCTGTCCATCATTTGAATGAAATGTTAAATGACATATGCACTGCAATATGTCAGAAAGTAATAGCCTACTGCCACATCTCCGCCAGCATTTTGCTGTGGGTTAAAGCAGGTCTACTGTGGCGCAGTGCGATAAAAAAGAAGAAAAAACTAAAAGGCCCCATAAATGTGATGGTGGGAAAATACTGTGTGTACATTATATATATATGAGCTAAAAAACAAAAAACATTCCCCAACAGCTCTAAATAAAGCATGAGCCCTGTATCATTGGCTTTTCACTCCATACTGGGGTGATAAAATCATGCAGCCTGGCTACAGCAAGTTGTTGACAGTGTGAGAACACTTGGTGCACATAGCCTTTATAGCAGCTGTCTCCTCTGGTGAGGGCTAGATGAGCCAACCGAGGTGAATATATTACTCTCACTCAGTGAATGTCACAAATGCCATTTCCAACTGCTGAATGTCACAAAGACTGTTGGGGTGACTGCTAACACTCAGGTGCGCAGTGACGTCTATATTCCCACTATTAACATCCTGAATCCCTGCTTTTTGAATATGAGAGTCAAATCATCCATGCTATGAGCTAAATAAATAAAACAAGAAATACTGAAGATGGTTGGTGTGTGTATTCCTGATGATTACCGGTGAAACTTTTGGGGAACTCCACTCAGTGCTTTTTCCAATAGAAAGATGTTTTGGTATTGATTTTCTTTTCCTTCCAAACTGAGCACAAATAATAGATTAATAATAATCTAATATTGTATAACTGCAAACAAACAAACATTACAGGAGCAGCTTCTGTCTAGGGTGTTATTTCATGGTGGAGAGGCGGCCATTTTTAATGAGGGACCCCTTTGGCTGGCAAAGCCTTGCAGGCTCTGGAATGCACAGAGGGAAAAAAAAGAGCACAACAAACAGAAGAAACTGAAGCACATCTCTGTAACACCCTCCCCTGCGTCAGTGAAGTTCATTGTTTGCAGCACAGTCATCAGGGGCACGCTGCTGCTCAGTGCCAGGAGCCGATGCTGATTATTTCCCCACATCTTCAGATATGAATGTTTGAGACCAAGGTCATTCTCCTCCAGCTATCCATACCTCTCATCCAGCTGTCACTCATCACCGCTAAGCATCATCTTGCACACATTCTCTGCTCTTTGTACTTGTTGATTTAAATAAAACAAAATACTAATTAAGGCTACCAGAGGATGGCAGTGCCATTTTACTGCAAAATGATATGGGTCTGATTAGAAATATACCTTAAACCTGACAGAAAGAGCAAGCTCCAGGTTAAACTCGTCATTGTTTGTTCGGATTCGAGACTTTTAATTATTTTTTCCAAAAAGATAAAAAGTTATTTTTAATTAAGGTTCTTATCAAATCTGAATAACCTGCATAATTGGCTGAACTATTTTGGGTAAGCGTTAAAGTTACACCATTAATACCTTCCTACTGCAAATAATCCACAACAATGCATCAGCTAAAAAGAATAATGCTGTGAAACAGTTTCTGTGGGCTGTGAAATATATACTCCCTATGACAACTCTGCAACATAAAGAGGTAACTAAAAAAGCAAACTATGACGTGCAGTCTTGTTGAACACCAGACACCCAGCTATGAATATAAACAGTAATTATTCTTTCAGAACGTTTGAAGATTATACAGAGCAAAGACAACTAATTTCAAGCACCTGCCAACACGTTTGACTGTATTTACTCATAAACCACAAATCAATCTCTGTGCTTGCTAAGTCAAATCATGCTCATCTTCAAGCTTTGTGCATCTGTCAAGCAGAAAAACAGGACACTACTTTCCAAAAAGAAAAGGGCCCCTGTGCCGACCAGTATGTACAACAAAAGAGAAACAATCTCCAGTAATTGCCTGCCATCAAACAGAGAACAGCGATTCGAAATGCAGGATGGAGGGAGGGTATGGCAGCGCATATTGCAAACCAGTCAAGGACGTTAGAACCATCCATCTTACAAGAAATCTCAAGGCCAATCAAAAGAGGAGAAGCCGGGCTGCTGCCGGTGGTGGTGACGAGGTGTTCCCAGCCAGATGCAGATCATTAGAGCCAGACATGACACACACTAAACAATAAGGAGTTAAAAGACTAGGCTGCCTCTGACCTTTTGAAGGTAAAAGGTGGGGAGGCGTGCACGAGCAACAGTGGCGCAGGAGCTTATTGATTTCAGATGGTTTATCTGTATCACAGACAACAGCCCACACAGCCTGCACGGACAACACTTTCGTCTGTCAGGATTAAGTCTATAGAGTTGAGCTGACAGAGACAAGACGAGCATGATGTAAACATGGGCACCCACCTCTGATGTCAATCAATCCATCGTCTATACATACTTGGATTAAAGCAACACTAAGAGCTTCAAAGTGAGATACGATGAACATGTACATGAATGCATGCTCCCTGTAGGGACGCACATGTTAAAGAACATGTGAAACATGTTTATATGCTTAATAACACATATACCTCAGTGCAATGCGATTTATTCCTCATTCTCATTGTGTACCACATTTCTGGTCAATACTGAAGCAGGACATTTTATATTGATTAGCTTGTTTCTAGTGCTCCGATAATTAATTCATCAACTCTTTGTGAATATATATATATATATATATATATATATATATATATATATATATATATATGTATGTATGTATGTGTGTATGTGTGTATGTGTGTATGTGTATGTGTGTGTTGGAAGGGTAAACCATCAGTCACAGTCAACACCTCCATTCACACAATTACCACAAGTGTTATGGTGAAAACAAAAGTCTCATTTAAAAATGCAGCATGCTGCCGAAATTGTGTGGATGGAAGCAGCAGTTGCAGCTCTCTTATCTCCCCACTCTTCATGAAAGGTTAAAAAAGGTCTGAGACTAGTTCATGAAAGAATTAAAAGCCTGATGTGATTAAAAGACAAGACAAGAAAAGAAAGAGTTCAGCACCTTGCCCAGAGCATGTTAGCCCCCTCAATCTTTCAGTGGAAATTGGGTTTGGGGCTGGGGAGTGTTTTCCCCACAGGCACACACGGGGCCTTCTCCACAAATCAGGGATCATCACTCCCATGCGCTCAATCCAAGCTTCAGCCAACACCAGGAAAGAAACACAACGTCATCACAGTGGTCCTGGGTCAGTGGTCAGAGGCAGTTGCTGTAAAGTATTACTCACATCACAGGGGCACTGTACTGCTCTGGTGAACAATACTGGATATACACGTTCAGCCGCTGACCAGCGCCTCAAATACTCTCCAGCAATGATTCATAGACATTGGTTAATCTTATCAGGGACTGCCTGGACACAGCAGTAATAAACTGGAAATTGTCTGGTGAATCTCATATCAAATCACAACCATGGGGAAAATAAAGCAACACAGATGCTCAGAGGAAGAATGGACCAGTCTATGGGCTGTTCTTGTCAAGACAAGCTATAATGTGATGTTGGTAATTAATTACATGATAAACAAACATATTCTAGTAGAATCACTAATTAGTTATTATGAACAGCTACAGTTCCTTACTTATTGTTGTTGTTACCCTCATTATGTGCCCTTTAATATTCTAACATTAATTTCATTTATCTCAAATCCATAAAGAATGTAAGAATGAGATATACCTGAGCCTTTAAACAGAAATAAATGGTATGGCTTTTGATTCAACCTTCAGGTTAATCAGATACAGAAATGTAATATCCCCAGTCTCCACCCCTTTCTTATTGAAAACTGCCAGTGAGACCTGAAACTTCACTGAATCTAAAGGTTGTTTGACTGATCACAGGTAGAAAATGAGATTACGCTGGGGACTTGAGTAATGAAGGAACCTGCTTGTCCTTCCACGATGTGACACTCCCCCTGTTCGCCTCAAAGGAAGTAGTAAAGGCGCCTGTCACAGACATAAAAAATGACTGGCCACTTCAATTAGCCCAATCATAAAATATAATTTGAGACATCTATTTAACATGACCTGAAGACTTTGGAAAAAGAATTGTTCTGTTGTTCATCTATTAAATATCACATTCACTCAACTTCCCTGTCTGGGTTACAAGTGACACTTGAATTTAAAAAAATCAGGTCATTTCATGGATAGTCTTATGTTATTATTCAAGAGGCATAGTGAATCTAATCTGAAGGATGCAAGGTGAAACTTAAAAGATTTTTTTCTAAACTTCATTAATTCAACTCATTTCTGCGAAAAATAACAATGTAGATTAAGTGTGAGATTTTGAATGCTGCGATACTCTAGGTCCTAGGTTCTCTCTTAAAGCTGTTGTCTAAACACCACTTACTGCAGTAGTTTAGTAAATGATGCAGAAAAGAAACTAAAAATCTAATAAAATACCACATGAAACATAGCTGAAACTCCATATGTCGAGATGGATCAAAATTATTACTAACAAGTTAACAAGACGAAGGGTCCACAGCCCTGCTAGCAGCTCTGTGAGGCTGCACTTAAGCACAGGGGTATTTTGAGTTAAATGCTAACATCAGCAGGCTAATATGCAACATGCTCACCACTTTAAAAAAACTGTGCTGTGTCTCCAATTGGATACTTCAGACAGTGCACTCCCATGTAGTACACTGAGTACACATTGTACTCATGTGTGCCCCCCGTGTCATGCGACATGGAAATTAGGCCGCAATTGATGCTGTCGACATGTCTTCCTTCCTTTGTCACCATTTGCACAAGTTTGAAAATACATCCATCCTTTTACACTCAACTTTTTGACCATTTTTTTATGCATCATCCATGTACTTGTAGTGCACTTCATATTGCCCTACCTGTCAATGTGTGAGTATGGAAGTATGCAAGTATGCATATTGAGATACAGCATTAGTTTAGCATGTTAGCATGCTAGTATTTGCTAATCTGCATTTACCACAAAGTACAACTGATGGAAATGTCGCAAGTTTTGCAAGTTTCATAAACTAAAGTCGGCTACTAAACCAACTAAAGGTTTGATCGGATGATGGAGCTAGATGAAAAGTTAATCTTGTTGTAATTCATTCTGAGGGGGACGTGAATTTTCGTACCAAATTTTATGGTGATCCATTCGATAGCTGTCAAGACATTTCACTGAAAAACACAAAGGTCAATCTCATGGTGGCACTAGAGGAAAAGTCACCAAAGGATTCATGTTCTGAGGCAAGTAAATATTCATCACAAAGTTCACAGCAATCCATCCGGTAACTGACATGAAAAGTCAGGGGATCACCAATGTCAATAGGCTAAATCCTTTGGGGATCATGAATGTCTGTACAAATTTAATGGCAATCCATCCAATTGTTTTTGAGATACTTCAAACTGGATGTGGTGAAATGGTGGACTTATCCACCAACATTGCCATCCATAGAGCCACGCTGTTTCCATGGTTAAAAATCTTAACTCCATTTAAAACAAACTTAATGAAAATCACTTCTTCTTAACATTTAGTAGAAACCCGTGAAACTTTCTGCCTCGCAATTGAAAAGGTAAATATATATGTGAGCCAATGTTAACTAGCAGCTATATGAAACAACAAAGTTCATCATTATTCTTGAATCAAACAAATGGACCAGACATTTTTTAAACCATCTCGTTCAGACATGGGCCTGCATACCAGCAACCATCCTTCAAAATGACTGAACAGTTTGATGTCCTGAGTGAAACAATTTTTGTGTCCATTATCCAGCATGAGCTAGATAGCATCTCACCTCTGGCTGTGCAGTGTTTTGTCCATTATTACTATAGTTCAAGAGGGTTTACACCACACAGGCAGCCCTGTCAGCAGTGAAACCAAGTCTGAATTTATTCTCCTGTTACGATAAAGACCCAGAGATGAGGAAGGGTAATGCTAATGTCACTCTGTGTGTCAGGACTGATTTCAGGTGAACTATTACATTTTATATGCCGTTTCCCCACAGCTCTCCATATAAAAATGATCAAGGTTGATTGAAGCAATTTTATTTTGTCTCTCATGCTTTGAGCATTTTCAAGCACAACATGGCCCTGAGTTTGACGTGCTCCAGGGAACCCAGAATTGCCTGAATAAGCACAAAATCTTTTTTTTTTTAAAAAATGCTGTTGAGCTGGTGATATTTGTGAGAAAATATGCCTCTTTCATTCCCACATCTTTGTTGGTGAAGCGACTCCTATCTACAGGCTGATGGGAGTCAATTGGCGATGTCAAATATGATAACTGGCAGTTTGCACCAGATACATATATAAACTACCCACAGACCAATCCAAGCTCAAAAAAAAAAAAAAAATGAAGCCATTTGAAAAGAGAGGGAAAGATCATCCTAATATAGCCTTGTCATCATCTTCACTCCTAGATACCGCTGTTTATTTCCCCCTGCAAGGCTGTGGCCTTGCATAGTGAAGAAGACGCCATTCAACAAGCTCATCTTCAAAATCTGTTTACCAGGATGCAGGGTAGCAAAGGGGGAAATTAGACTCACAAATTCAACCTCAGAGTGTTCATGTCAATGTCGTCCTATCTGATTGTTTTGGCATCCACATCTGAATGGGATCGGTAGTATGAGACAAACACTGAGGCCGCGTGCTGCAGATGGTGCTGCACTGAGAAAGAGAGTGGTGAAAGTGCCACCACCAGACATGCTGTGGTTAATCAACATGAGATGCCGAGCCGAGCCTGTGTGCTGGTTGGGCACAGAGCAGACACTGATAAAAAAAAATGTGTTGGAAGCACCTGCGCAATTTCCTGGACTTCTGCTCTCTGCAGTCTTCTGGGTGTAACACTGTCTCAGCAAGACAAGTTTCATTACCGTTTATTTCTCCCGAAAAAGATTATTTTGCTCACTACCAGAGCTGTAGACTTGGACAAACATTTGTTGGAAAAAAAAGACTTGAAACACGATTTAGATTTTACTGCTGTGAGACTCAACTTATTTGACATCTGACTGCCTAAATATTTGACTTAAAAAAAGGTAAAAACATAAATGTCTGTAAGAAGGTTTCATGGTAATCCAATGCAATAGTTCTTGAGACATTTCACACAAAACCTCACGGTGGCACTACAAGATAAGTCAGGGGATCACCAAAGTCATTAGGATTCATGCTTGGGCATTTATCCTCTCTACCAAACTGCATGGTAATCCATCCAATAGTTGTTAAGATATTTCAGCCTGGACCAAAGTAGGTGATCAACCAACCCACAGATCAACATCAATGTCCTCAGAGCCATGACGCTAGCATGGCTAAAAACACTCAAACACTTTTGACAGGGAAATGTCCAAGTGTGTGCAACTTCAAATGCTCAGTGTTCAGAGCAGAAGAATCTGCATCTTGACTTTGACCTGTGACTTAAACTTGCTCTTGAGGACTGAAGAAAAGTTAAAAACAGCTCTATTCAGTACTTCAGATATATTCTATTGTCGCCACAAAAGACACCAAAAGCAGAGATTTGCTTACAGAGCTGGCCAAGGAAGACACGCAAATGACACTTCAAACTTTTATTCCCTTGAAGTGGTATCACAGTTCAGAATATTTAAATAGATAATAAACTTGGTAATTATAATGAAGTCAAAAAGATGATATCGTGAGACAGTGAACAATGAAATTCAGTGAAAGGAAGGTGGTTAGAAGAAAATGCAGGCGTAGAGGAAGCAGAGAAACTGTGAGAAATGTGTCTTGGTGAAAAACTCATTAGTACCAAGCCTGGATGTGGTTTGAACAGTGATACCGCAAATCTGTGAAATCTGGGCATTATTCCCACCAATAGCAGTTCCAAAACAACAGGCCTTGTGCTACCATGAGGGTCGGCTTCAATTCAGCTCCCAAGATCCTCCAAACCAAACAGTTTGGGTGACAGCTGGACTTTCACTCTTTACCATGAAGGGAAGCTTCGTTTGGACTGTGCTTGGAATCCGCAACTGTGGGCCAATAGACACAAGATTACAGCTCACCAGGGAATGGAGATGCTGTAAAAAACCCTTTGCCTGGTCTCACAGGGAGGGGTCAGGAGACTGTTAGCAATAGCTTCCAAATGCTCATTTGCACCTGGAGGTGTGAATGCTCCACCTAGGCATCAGCTGTACATTTATACTGAACTGCAACAAAACAACTTGAGGCACAATACACGGATATTGCTATTGTTATAGGTCATGAAAGGAGGTGTCTTATTGTGGGAGCAAACGGAGGGCAGTGAGGCTGAAATGGCAACCTGCAGGAGGGGTCTTACACTAATGCTTTCTCCAGCTGCTCCACCTTAGGCTTATTGTTCCACTGTGCCTATCAGAGGAAAGACGGGAGGCCATTTGAACAGAGCCTAGGCTGGGGCCAGGGCAACACACCTTGGCCCTCACATGCTCCATTAAACCAGGAGCGGGGGGAAAGTATGAGGGCTTGACAGTTCCTGGCTCAGAGCCCTACCACTGACACAATTACTAGCCCCTTGTCCCTTGTCCGTGCTTTACTACCTTGTTTAAAATGGCTGCCTGTAGCCACGACTCTGGATGTAAACAACTGAGAAGCTGCAGACGAGAGGATCGAGCTTTCAAACACCCCATTGATGAGAACTGTTGCTTTTTCCTGCTGATCTCTCTATTACTAATTCATTTGTTTGTTGCATTCGAGTGCGACAGTCTGAGGATGGATATCAGGTTGCTGGGCAGTTTTTAGGATCTGTTCCTGTCTGTTCAAGATGCCAATATTGCTGCTGTAGTATCAAAGCTTATATAACAAACCAAACTGTGAGGTTTAGTGTTCTTAGAACTATCTGTAAAGGTCAAACAAGTATGCAGAAATACAAGCTACACTGGACAAATGGAAAAAAATGCTTTGAACAGACTCACAAGAATCACATAGAGAATATTGCCATTTTCCCTAAGGCAGAAAACAGCTGCTCTGTGCTTCATCCACAACACTCGCATAATATTCTCCCTCTGCCACAGAAACACCGACTCCACTGTGCCTATTTTATTTAGCCAGCGGACAGTTTGCCAAGCAAAGCTGGAAGGGAAAATTAAGTTTCATCTCAGGAAATGTTTTGTTGTGCAAACCTACTTGATAGTAAAAATAATTGAAGCATCGACTGATTTGAAACAGAACACCACGGTGCGTTGGCAGCAATAGCTAGGATGCAGTTAGCGTTCCAGACTTCATTAAGCTGCTTTGTTAAGGAGAAAAAAAGATTCTTTGGAAATTTATATCCAAACAAATAATACACCTCATATTTTTCAAAGCTCGTACTGCTCAGGTTGTATTCAAGAGTTACTGACTTGACAATGATTGAAGTCTGCACACTTCTCATTGGTCAAATGGTTTCCATTTATTTCACTGTGAAATAAGAAGAGCAGAGAAGAAGGGTTGCTGCTGATTCAACATTTCTGACATATCATCCTGCCCATCCTTGGCCGCCAAACAGGCAATTTATTTTTATGGCTTATAAATAAATGGTTATGTATAAAAGTTACTGGCTGCAGCTTTAAATTTTCCAAACAGAATTTTACCCTGCTAAACAACAGCAGTAATAGTTAAATCGTACTGCATCTGTTGTATCAAATTTATAGTCCATTCTGTCATGCTAAGCCATGCTTTGATGAAACCACTGGGCAGTATGCAAATTTGTAAAAGAAATAAATTATTCTATAATTTTCATTATCAAAACCAACATTCAACAAAACAGCTAATAGGTTATTTGCTGAAGTTATAATTGTTAAGCTTCTATGTTACTAAGAAGCTTTGTAGTCTGACCTGAAGGTGCTAACAGCAGAGAGATGGTAGACAAAGAAAAAGCAGATCCTGCATCACCTGAGGGAAATATAAAGGTTAATTCTGGCAAGCCTATTTCCCATCCCAGAATAGAGCAGGGTGCATGAATGATTATCTACTGCTGGTTTCTGATTGGATTAATCCACACCCAGGTCATCTCAGAAACAATGCATTTTTCTCATATTCCTGCTGTATGTTTTTATTCTAATTGAGATGGGCCTAAAGGGGAAACAAGAGGGGAAAAAAGGCGGAGAGAGGGAGAGATCATGAAGAAGGACAGCCTGAAGTCAGCTCCAGCAGAGGGGCCTGCTGACCTAGTTCCAGGCTGAGTGGGGATGATATTAGCAAAGCAATTAAGGGAGATGACAGCCGTCAGGCAGGGTCAGACTGACAGGGATAGCAGTCTGTCTCCCTCCCTCTCCAGCGTGTTCGCTGTCCCTCCCTTTTCTTTTTCTTCTTCTTCTTCTTCTGTCTCTCTCTCCTATAATGGCTATTGATTTTTCACAACCAAAACAAGAGGCCCTCTCAGCCCACAAGTGGCTGAATTGGTAAAGAGATTTAAAAAAAAAAAAAAAGTTCTAAAGGAGTGGGTAGAAGAAAGAAGGCAGGGTAGATGGCATGGGTGCAATGTAAGCGGAAGGGACCGAGGCTCACAGGTTGGTGACCCTGTCAGCTCTTTGCTTGGATGTGCAGAAATCACTCCAGGCATGTCAAAAACTTCATTCCCCAGAGATGATAGGGAAGTGGAACTTCTACCTCAAAAAAGTTGCTCCATGTTTTTGCCATGGGGATGAAAAAATGATCATATTTGAAGTAGAGTGAGGCAAACTGAAAACTTTTTCCTGGTGTGACCAAGATGGAGGCTGGACATTAAAGCTAATGCTCTCACTACCTCAAAAGTTTGAAATAGAAAAGGACGGAGATCAGCCATTATGAGTTTCTGATCAAGTTTTTTTTTTTCAGCACGGTGGGAAACCTAATCGGCGACTGAAACATGGAGAGAAAATAAAGAATGATGAATGTGCAGCAATAATCCTGGAGAAAACAAGATTCTGGAAACATATATCAGTGCAGCTGGATTGAAATGCCCCACAAACCATACATCCAAATCAGATTTACAGCAATTACAGGAGACAGCGCCACTTAAATCATTGGCCCATTCAGCTGTCATAGAGCAGCACATTGTATGTGTCGCTCCATCCCAGCATGCTTTGCTCCAGGCGTGCAACTCAGTGGCGTTGTGTTTGACATTTCTGCTTTAATCTGATCCCAGTGGGTGGTGGCAAGTTTGACAGAAGCAGAAGAGGTAGACATGCAGAAGACAAAATTCTACGCAAAAACAGCTGAGTGGAACATAAGTGGCATGATGAGATAAAATGTCAGAGAGAAAGGTTCGTGACAGACTCAAGTGAACGCACACTGGGTCTTTTTAAATTCCAGTGTGTTGTCAACAGACTCAAATCAGTACATTAAATAAAATCTGTAGGTGGCATCTCTGAAGTAACACCTGTGCGACAACCGCACTGCAAGACGCAGTATTTTGATAGACTGTTCACCGACGTGTGTGTTTGTCTTTCATCAGCTGGTCTAGCAAAAGGTCAGTATGTATAGAAGAGAGCCTCCTTTTCAACTGCTCTCCAAAGCCAAGAACACCTGCTCGTTGATAGCTGAAGTACACTTCAGTCAACTTCAGTCAACATGCCTGGCTAGGCACTCACTGCATACTGCACTGCTTTCCTGCTCAGATTCTCTATGCTATAGTGTCAAGTTTTTTATCAACACAAATCTCTGCTTCAATCTCAAAATCAATTTTACAAGCAGCACTTCCATTTTTCAGTTTACAACTTTGAGGGAAAGACTGTTGAGTTGTGTGAGCGGCTAGGCTGATGTGGATTTTGATTATTTTAGTGAGCAGCGGGAGTTAAACTGAAGGTTGATTTGTTTTGCCTGAGCGATATGCAAGGATTTTGGAAGAAGCTTTGGGGCAGAGTTAAAGAAAATAACATATGGTGCAGGAATGCACATTTACAAGTATGGAGTAACCTCTGTTGAGCCCCTATAGAATCTCTTTGACATCTGCTCTACACGTGTCCCATCCATAAAACTGCAGGACCCTTTTAATAGTCATACATGTGCACCAAATGTACAAGCTGTGTATCAAGAGGTGCGATTGCTGATCGAGATTCCCAACTATATCATTATATCAGAGAGAAGCTGAGGAACAAATCTTTATTTTCAAGAGTCCTGCTGAATGCATAACTGCAAATGACCTGTAGCCTGCCAGTAATCTCTCAGCTGCTTAATGTCGGAATTAGCTATCCCATATCTGCTAAAAGAATTTAGCAATAACCATTCAAATAAATGACACCAGCCTCTCACGTCCCTGTTTAAGTGGAAAATGCACTTATAGTTTTTCTCTGCCTCGAGCAGAGCCAGTGTGCACGCCAACTTTGGCACCTTAGTCACGCTTGTGAACAGCAGTGGAGAACGCAGTAAAACATCAGAGACATCCCCTACATATGTACGGATAGAGATATGTGCCATAATGAGTTGCACTCTGCAGATGGCCATTAAGGCTTATGTCAACATTAGGGAGATATCCAAATAAAAATTTGGCAGATGATACTTGCAATTAATTCAGAGTAAATTTTCACGCAGACCCATTGACCACAGATGATAAGAAGGTACATCTGAATTCTTTGATAAGAGTCCCTGTTGGGAAATTAATTCCAGCAGAGAAACACTTACAGAGCTGTGATGTAATGAAGGTTAAAAAGGCGTTTTCTATACGAGGCAGAGAAATTCCTTCCTTTCAAATGTATCTTTGTAAATCTGAAAATGGGCTTGAGCGTGTAGACCGTGGCTATTCAAAATGTCAGTGTGTTTTTGAACTGATGCTGGACTGAGAGCTGCCACACTGAGCAACAGTTCAATCCAGAAGGCAAATGGAGAGGAAATCATATCTCTGACTCACCAAACAGCTTGAGTCAGCTGAAAATTTTAAATGCTCAGTAGAGTTCAAAAAGCAACAAAGGGGAAGGAACAGCAGTAAGTTATGGTCTTTATCTCCATCTCATACGTTGCATATTACAGTGTGTAGGCTCTTTTTTATATATGTGTACAGTGTCAGCATCATTGTGGACGTTACAGTGAATAAAACAATATGTTATTGGCCAGATGTAAAAAAAAAAAAAAAAAGATGAAACCAAAAAACCAATAATGTTCTGCAAAGATGAAATGACCTATAACTCTGCACTGTTCAAAAGATTAAGTGAAACAATATACCATATCTGCTGTGATAACTATCTTACAATAGCATAGCAACTAATGACACACTAAAATTTGATATATGATATATGCCATGCTGCCTCTACATAGCCAAAGAACAGATACTCAGTATAAAAATCAATATGGCATCACTTGCATGAAGGCCAAGCACATGAGGGCAATCAGGTGTAGATATTCTTAAGTAAGACAGCTGACATTGATATCGTCAGGTTGCAGGACATCTTCACCAAGGGGGGAAATGAAGGTTTGGCAACCGAGGGCTCAGGGAAACCACGGTTGACAGGATTTCATGGCTGAATAGATGGATGGATGGACAGCTGGCGATACTAAACAGTCTTCAGCTTTCTCTTTGCGTTATGTCACCGGGTTCGCCTCACTTTCCTCAGCTGAATTGCCAATTTAAAAGAGGAATAAAAAGGAGATATTTTAGGAGGGCCTTTCAATAATAAGTGATTTTTCATTGCAGGTGTGCTTTTGTAAAGCCCGGTATTTCTTCAGCTCATATTTCTATCAATAAATTGCAGCTGGCAATGTTAAAAACAATGAGAATACAGACGCTTTTTATCTTAGCCGGATTTGTCATATGTTGTTCGTCTTTAGCTCAATGTCACTGTGGCCCATCCTGTACTGACAGTGTTGAGAGAGAGGGGGAGAGATCTTTTATTTCACTTTGTGGTATACAAAAGTTTTAACAAAATTAAACAAAAATTGTTTAAAACTAGTGCTTTTCAGTGGAAGGCTAGGGGACATTTTCAGGCTGCAGAAAAATGTGTGCTTTTTTCCCCCAATGTTGGAAAGCTTATAATGAAGTTATAATACATGCAATGGGCTTTTTGTCTGCAATTCAAGTTATAATGTGCTATTCGAAATACTGCACAAAAGAGCTTATACAACTGGTTATTTAAATATAACCATGAGTCCATAATGGAGCCCAAGCAGTGAGTGCAGTACCTTTGTAACTGCAAAGTAAAAAGACATTTTATCTTCTGAGCAAAAACATGATCTGACAGTTCAACTTAAATGACTTTAATGTGGGCGTATTGTCCTCATTCTACTTCTCTACTTCTGAGTGAGGACACTGCAGATGGTAGTTACATACTTTTCCTCTCCCTTATGATGTGTTTATGCTGTGCAGTCCCTCAGGACACTTTAAGGAAAAGAGACAACACTGATAGTACTGCTGAAAGTGCCAGCATGCCCCATTCACAGATATTAGCCTCAATAGCCTGGATAAGATGCCATGCCAAACCCCTGCTGTGTGTATGTGTGTGCGTTTGCGTGTGTCAGCCTCTTAGGATTCTATGCTCCTTTAACCGTGGGCCGACCCCTGCGGTGCCTTAGGTCTTAATCACTCCAGGGGCGTGCAAGAGACAATGCCTCACTGTTTATGTGACAAGAATATAACTGGGTATGTGTGACTGCGATCAGTGTTTATGCGTGTGTGTTTATGTTACGCCTCTGTTATGGTTTGGTACTGGCATATGAATGGGAAAGAAGGGAGGAAACCATTTTTCTTATTAAGGCAGAGGCTGTGTGCTGTGAGGGCCGGAGGTCGTCTCATGAATGGCTGCGGGGGAGGCTTTTGAAAAGCCTAACCTTGCTCCCTGCTTCCCTCTTCCCCCTTCGTGCACACCTGCCTGCTCTCCGCAGCAAAGACAATATCAGACATGGTGGCCAGGTCGGAGGTCACATCATTAGTGACATTACTTTTCTGCTTAGAACATACCTTTACCCGCGACTACTCCCATAATTTTCTGTGCGTACAGCTAAATACTTAGCCGCTCTGCAGCCAGACAAATGTCCCTCTCAAGGCTGTTTTCCCTTTGTCAGCAGGTGTAGATTCCATGTGTTAAATATGGTGGTAGGAGGAGACCCATCCTCAAGTGGACTCAAAGGCACAGTGTTTAACCTTACGTAAGGCAACTTCTGCTGCATTTAACTATGTTGAAAAATGTGGCAGAGCAAGATGACACATGACAGGCCATGAGCCTCAACTAAAAACTGTTAATGTCTCTATCCCCTCACAGCAGGCATTTCCATTAGGTAGAGGCATATTAAAAAAAGTGTAAGCACAAACTCATTATGTGTTACTTCCCTCCCATGTTATCAGACATCAGTGTTGGCTAAATGGTTAAAAAAAAAAAAAACCCACAACAGTCTATAGACTTAGTGTATTGTAATAGATATCGGGCAAAATTCAATGTTATATCACTAAACTGACCATATGTGGCGGCTTGTTAAAGGGAAGTGTGATAGAATTATGCATGTGTGAAAGATTCCCTCACTGGCAGCCAATTCTGAGACTGTGGGTTGGACCATGAAAAAAAAAATTTGTCCAGAGTAAAATATCTCAGAAATTACTGGGCAGATTGCCATGAAATTTTGTATGAATATTCATGAACCAAAGAGGATTTTTTTTTAAATGATTTTTGTGACACCCTGGCACAATGACAGTGCTGGACAAAAGCTCAAAGTTAGCTCAAAAAACTTTGGTCCATGATGGAAGTGTGGAACTGGATTAATCTATTAATCAATTAATTGATTAGAATATCGATTTGCAACTATTTTTGATAATGTCAATGATCAACTGAACTTGTCATTTTCTTACATACAAAACATTTAAAGACGTCACCTTGGACTCTAGGAAGCTGGAATGGACATTTTCCTCCATTTCTGACATTTTCAGACCAAACAAGTCTTTGAGAAAATAATCAGCAGATTAATCAGTAATGAAAAATAAACATTATTTGTACCTCTAATGGAACACCTAAAAATCTAAAGCCAGATTTGAGAAAGGGAAGTCCTGACCTTCGCAACAGTAGTTTGACTAAATAATCTAAACCAAAAGATCCACTTACTAGCTTTTCTCTGAGCTTTCAACAGCGAACCGAGCCACCACATCAATGGCCAGATTTACTCAGAGCTTGATGTGGCTATTCATGGCTCTCAGAAAATGAATCCTAATGTTTTGATTTTCCCCCAGACCATTTGGCCAAATTATTATTGTATTGTTTCAATATTATATTTTCATGTTACAGAATAATTCTAGTGAAACCTAACAATTGAAATACTCCTCATCCTCAGTTATATTTCTTTCAGGTAAGGAACCATGTTGCCTTGGCTGCCACGCCAGCTCTGAACCCACTGTTGCAGAAAACACTCCCAAACAGGTGCTTAACATCATGACTATACCTAAAAATATGAGATCAATATTAAAAACTTAATGCTTGGTCAGCCTCAAGGTTAGTCCTGTGCACCAGCACAAACTGGAACTTCTTGTTCAGCTACAAAAAAGGTGACCACTTGGTTTTATTAGTATTCACTGACAGGAAGGAGTCACTCCACACACCTCACTATATTTTACTGCACTTTGTAACAGAAGAGATGTAGCTTTCTTTCTCATTAGTTGCTGCCGAGTCCCCTCCAGTCTTTTATTCACCGCCACCCCCTCAACCTTCCTCCACAACCAGTGCAGCAGGCTGCCGGCTGATGGCACCTTTGTCTGAGTGGCTCTGTGTGCTACCAGGAGACTTCTTTTTCCTCCTCACAGAAGCTTGTCATCTATCATTACTCGAGGGGGCCTTGAGAATGATTCCGGCGGACAGCCCCAGCCTCCCGTCTGGGGGCCCAACGTAAACAGCACACTGCTGGGCAAACAAGGGTGATGATGACCATTACTTCCCAAGGTATGTGGATAAGAAAAAAAAAACTTATTGTGTTGTGTTCCAGCTTAAATTCAAGAGGCAGTCTTGGCAGGCCGTAGGGCATTTTTGATCATTTGGATTTTGTAATCTTACTAGACTAAAAAGAAGTTATTCTGTTTTCTTGTTCTCACATTCTGCAGTGAGGATTTAGGGCAGAGTCACACCAAGAATGTCCGGAGTGGTTTAAACAAACTCTGCATCACTCGCTCTTTTAGTTAAAATGAGAACAACAGCATTCAAACTTGGCTCTGCAACAAATAACCACACCAGGCCTGCCTGGCGGTGAAAATGCAAGTCTGTGTGCTGGTTCATGCTTAATGTGTTGCAGTTTGTTTGGAGTAAGAACAGTCACACCAACTAATGGAAAAACCCCAAACCACTCCGAGGTTTATGGGTATACGGAGACGGATTGTGTCACCTTACAGCCGATGGGTAACCACAGGCTATAAGATATTCCCAAAGACATTTTCAATTAGGGGCGTAGATGGGCTCAATGCAGGGTATTAAATAGTAGACCTTTAAAGTTTAAACACATTTCTTGTAATATTAACTAAAGGTGCAAACAAATACAAACTCTAATACATAACATGTTGTTGTCACTTTGTTACATTCAGCTGAAACTCTACTAAATGGACTGACTGTGGTACAAAACCACATTTCAATGGCAAAACAATAACCAAAGAAATACAGATCTTATAATTTCATGCCACAATACATCTGAGTTACAACCTGGGGGGATTGAATGTCGCATTGCTGCTGAGGTAAGATTAGCGGTTGGATACTGGGCTTCTGGCTGGGGTATGAAAGAAGAAGAAGAAAAAAAAAAGTTCTGGGCGGTCACAGTCAAAAGGCAGGGTGAAAAGCTTGCCATAATTGAAAGTGACAACACACGGTAATCCTTTTGAATATGGGATTTCTCACCTCTACACACCTGGCTGTGTGAAGTTAATGTGAATGTCTGAGTGTCAATTACGGAAAGTTGGGGAGAGGGGGTTTCAGATGTTGTCTGACTACCTGGCAGACACTTCTCTTGGAGTAGTACTGGCTGAGTTAGAGAAAGCCCGGGTGCACAAAGGCTTAATGTTGTGCTTAAGTGGTCCTCATCAACTTGTACATTTTGGGTGTTGGGAATTTTTACCACAAGAAGTTGCACTTGAACCCATAAAGTGCTCAATACCAGTGGTAAACTGAAATAATCCTGTGTCTTTTCACTTCTAAACATCTTGGATGACTGGCTACAACCTACAGAATCACACTAAACTACTGTGGTTCAGACTAAAGAACAGGTGTGCACACATGTGATCACAGGTGAGCCTCTTAAAATGCAGCAGTATAATTAATTTGCCAAACTGTGAGATCTGAACGCAGCATGGACTACCACAGCTTTGGACCACAGGCCACCGTATGAGCAGCCTGCCACAGCACACAAACCAAACACCACTGAATGATTTTACACCTGAAGCCCCCCAGTGAGGGCTGAGCCCCAGCAAAGAGCACACATAATAATGAGTCCTCTTCATCAGTGATGCAATGACCCAGGACGGGCACATGCACGGTAAACCCCCCCCCACACACACACACACACACACACACACACACACACACACACACACAAGCCCTCCCCCCCGATGTCCCTGTGGCGCCCGTGCCTGGTCACCTCGCTCTGGGATCAAAGGCAGTATGTCGTTCTAATCAGTCCTCGCAGTGGGCAACCCCATTAATTCAATTCTATTTCATCAGCAGTGAGCAGACCACCAGAGGGGTCTACATTCCTAGGGTCCTGCGGTCCAGGAGTAATCCTACCACTTAATGACCTGAGATCAGACTAACCCCGTAATTGCTTGGAGACTGACTTGGTTTTGCTTGCTGACAGAATTGCAAGATCTTTGTGGGTAGAGAAACAAAGACAGACATAGCTCATTTTCTGGACACGGCAGGGAAGTCAAGCAGAATTAACGACGCCATATATCAAATAATTCCAGACGATCAACCCCCCACTAAATCAGGCCAACACCACAGAACATGTACACTTACACACAGTAAGCTGTATCAAAGGATCAAGTACTGCACATTAATATAACCTGACAAATTCCACTTTCCTAATCTTAGAGTTACATTTATTATTCTTCTCGTAAACTAATTATTTTTAACTGTAACAATAATGTTAAAATTGGTGAAATGACAAATGTCCACAATAGTTTCCATGGGAAAACAGAAAAATGAGGCATAATATGACTGACTCTTATATTATTGTTCTTTTGTATCATGCCGTTTGGCTTGTCTGTAGCATAATAAAATGTTTATTGGGACATGAGATAATGAGCTTTTCATATCTTACCGTACCTTTGGTCTCTGGTGGATGTGGATGCTCATCACAGACAAATTAGATCTTTTGAGTATTGCCGTCTACACCTGCAGAAACAATAACAGTTGGTGAATATGGTGAGGCTTTAAAACAGAAAATGAAATGAAACGTCTATAAATCTGGCCCTAATATTCTCATGCTCGCCATCTGGTAATGACGACAAACCAGGCATCCCTTCACTCAAAAGAATGAAAAAAAAAAAAGAAAAGCCAACTCATTCAAGTGTGGAACAATCTGCATCAAGAGATTTATTAGTGTAATCTTTGGTCTGGAGAACAGATAAACGACTCCACCGAGACCTACACCACTGAGCAAAACCTATCAATAACTCTGCAACTGTCCGGAGAGAACGTTAGAGGTCAACACCGGATAATTCGGCAGCGGAAAAGGTCAAGCTGAAGGCATATGGTAGCAGATGAAAAAGTTCTCAGGAATTGCTAGCAAATAAAAAATTACAACAATTAGATGCCAAACTGAAGGCTCTGCTCTTTTTAAGATGACGACAATGGAGAAGGGTTCGCATGGGAGATGACACTTCAAAGGCCCTCATTGTCGAACTTAACAATGGCGCTGGTGTTCATAAAAACAGCGATCATCTGACTCCTTCACTGTGGCAGCCTTTGGAAGTCTCCACATCTTGCTATTTGTGTGTCTGTCTGTGATTCAGTGTGTAAGGACAAAAACTAAAAAAAAAAAAGAACCGATGCAGACAGTCTTCATCCCTTTGAGTTATGACTTGATCACAGTAAAATGAAAGACATAAAAAATGATTATGCCAACAAATGCTAAAAGTAAAAATAAAATAAAAAATATTATGAATCATGGTAATGTTTTGGTGGTGTGTTCTCCATCTTCATGGTCAAAATTAAAAAGTAATTTCAAATGTAGCTGTGATCTAAAAATCTGTGTAAACATCACGTTCAGAGAGCAAGGGGCTTTCTTTCTCAATTTAAAAACCATCTGGACAGAGGTCCATCACAGATCAGGAAGAGATAAAGCTCTCTGCCCCCGGAGCAGCCTCCATAAACCAGAAAGCAATGCAGCCATGTTGAACTCTAAAGGCTGTGAATTCTGCTGTTCCTTCAGTGGAAAACCTCACTTGCTCTGCTTTCCCGAGGATTACTGCTTTTCCTCTCAAGCGACACATAAAAAAAATATAAAAAAAAACACACAGCTGAACTTCTCAGACGCGTTTGTAAACTTGTATCCTCTGAGGGTTCACGAAAAGTCATTCTGGGAAATGTAGGCAATCTCTCTGTGAAGTAGACATACATGAGGCAGTGTGAGAGAGGGAAAAGGCAAATTAGTTCACATCAGTAGTTAGAATTTGACGAAATGCAGCGAAGAACGAATCCAAGAGCAGCATGTAGCACTGCGGGAATACAGTGTTTGAGCAGGCTGGGATTCTCCTGGACAGTTAGTGATCACATTATTTGTGTTTACATGGGCACATTTCTCTCTCTTCTTTCCTCTTGCTGTCTCTCCTTGAGATACACTGCCAAAAATTATTGTAAAAACGGCTGAAAACATTCGAGTATCTGCTCTCCTTCAAAATAATGCACTGATGATATAGACAGTTCTCAGAATGGGCTGCAGAGTAGAACCATATGTCTGAGACAAAGCAGACAGGGAAAACCTTTTCAAAAAGTGAAAAGTTATTGATTGCTCATTCATCATATTTAGCCGACTCTACTTCCAAGTCACATACATCACCTCAGACTTAATAGTCTGTATAACATGATTTTCACTGCGTTTTTTTCTTTTAAGATGAAAAATGGCGAATGAAGGCTTCTTTATCCTTAAACAAAAAAAAAAACAACTTTCCATTTCCATTGTGATGATTGTGCAAGAATGGAAACCGCTTCCTTGCCAAATATTTCTCAAGTGGATGATAAAAGACAGTAGCTTGCTGGTATAAAACCATTTTTTTCCACCGTTAGTTTATGGAGCTAAAAAGCGTCTGCTGTTGCACAGAGAGTGATTCTAAAAATTAAATAAATAAATAAAATAATCCTAACTGAGATCTCATAAAGGTTAAAATGTGTCCAACTTTGCATATATAGGAAATATTTTTAAAAGAGTTGTATTCATAATCTGAAATGAGGTGGCCGCAAAATATTACAACTACAAAACCCACTGAAAAATAACATAAATACTCAATAAAGCACTGGTTTAATGTACAAAAATTTCTATAACTTTATGACAACTTATTATCCTGAGCCAAAACACCATTTGACATTGTTTGTGGTGTATAAACAAAATCTGAAATTTCTTTGTTTTTTTTTTTGTTTGTTTTTTTTTTTTACTTGAAAATTAGTTTAAACCCCGTAGGAGAATTGTTTACTTTGCCATGAAATTAGAGATGTTTTCCATTAACTCCACACAAAGCGTGATCATTAACTACCTCATTGACTTCTCCCTATAGAATTATATTTTGTGTCCTCTTCCTCTTATTAACTACTTGCCTATCCATAATAAAAAACAGACAGTTTGAGTCATAAGAGTAACAGTAACAGATAAGCAAGACATAATTCATCATTTGTGATAGATAGTGCTAAAAATTCTTCTTTCAGGACCTGGATAGAAGTGGAACAATGGAACTTTGTGAAAGGATTTTGCTTCAGCACTAATACATTGTTCAAAAAATCATTTCAATTTATTTTGTGCCGAAGCCGCTCTCCAACTCACAGGACATACAGAAAAAGTTCTACCGTGCCAATTATTGTAAACTTGTCAAAATAAAAACCCAGCAATAAATCATCTATGTAATTATCAACTGATTGAAGCAGCTATCTCACAGTGAAAAACACTTGAAAGCATAATACATCAATTTTAATGGCATTTCTTAATCAGAATGCTCGGCAATCAGCAGAGACCAATTAGGGCCTGAGAGATAGAGACCCGCCATTAATAATCAAACTTGGCTGCCATCACATTGGATCCATTTTTAAAAAGGCTGTTGGAGCCGTTTTCAAGAGGACTATTCTTTTCAGGGGGAAGGCACTGTTGTAAAGTTCAATGTGACCAGGAAAACAAAGCACGGAGCTGCTCCTGGAACTGCTAATTCTGAGCAGCTTTGTGTCAGCCCGACTGCCAAATGACCACCGACTGCTGTAACTACAGTTTAAAAGATTTCTCTCATAAAATTTCCAAGTGGCGACAATTTCATGTCCGGAGAGGGGGAATGGATAGGTCTATGTTGCAAATGCTGAGAAACAGAAATGTCTATTCAGGAAAGCTATAAAAATTACACCCACAGGCACCAAGCAATGACAAAAGATATCTTTACAATGCCACCTTCAGCTGCCGTCTTATTAACATTATGGTCAATTTTATCACGGCAAAACGTCCTGTGCATCTGTGTGTCTTTGAATACAAAAAACAGCCAAACTGCAACACATAAAATATACGAGCTGTGCAGAGACCGAGCAGGAAACGCTGCCCTTCATGTCCTTCCAAGCAGGAGTTTAGCTCTGATTTTTACTGTTCATTTCCTTGGCTGCCGATATGAGCGGCAAATCTCTTGACTTTCAAGTCCACTCCAATGAACTGTAAAGATGCAAACAGAGGTTAAGTAACTAGGCTTCCGTTTAAAAAGTAGTATGAGCAATGTCCCTGCGACTGCTAAATTTTTTTCCCTATATACAAACATGAATGGTCCCGTTTTGATATTTAGGCGACGCCCACTGACACCCAGTTGCACTGAATATGGCAACATGGCATTTTTCATCTTTCAAAGTATCACCGGCAACAACTAGACCCCCTCTCACAAACAGTTAGAGCACATTTTAGAAAACAGTCTGTCAATAAAGACAGCCTTTCATTATCATTTGTTGCCCGATGTCGAGCAGTAATAGCTAAATACAATTAAAGACCCTGGTCATTGTGCTGCAGGTATTTATACAGGGAAATCTACTGCCAACAAGAATTAATCAGCACTGGAGTACATGCATCACAGCATTAGGTGGTTGGGATGGGTCCAATATTTTATAAGCGGTTCCTAGTCCTTGGAAGAATGCATCCAGGCTGAGGCAAACAGGTTGTAAATAGGATGATATTACAGATCACATTACATATCACACACCTCCTGCAAACACATGATTTATGCATCCTCTTAACTCAAAAGCCACCTTTCAACTTGCACTGTTGGAGTATATGCAAATCAGACATGGCTATAAGTCGCTGTTGTTACGTATACTTCCTGTAGCTGTGAACTATTTACATATTCATTCCTCACTGGAGATAAATGATTCAGACTTTTACAGTTGCAGAATGAGCGGATCCCTGAAAATAAAATACATGGTGGAGGATAAAGTAGATGCAGGCAGACAAAAGCCTGTCACGTCTGCTTTTTCTTTATAATGTATAATGGTCATATAATGATTTCAGAAGATTACTAGGAAAGCCTGCTTTATATCAGATAGTCTCAAAACATTTAATATGATTTGTTTCTTGATAAACCAAGACAAATGGCAAAAACACTATATGCCACTGTTATGTAGTGGCACCACTCAAATGACAGTAACAAGTCTCTGATAGTTTTATCATAATTTCCCATGGTTCTGAGAAGAAAGGCGAGGGGAAATGAGTTCAAGTGACTTCAGTGACCGGTGAAATTTGTTTTCCTCTTGAAGTAATTTGAAGTCTGGTTCGCCTCAAGCAGAAAGCGCTGATTTGAGTCTGACATTCCACCTCAAAACCTGTTCCAGCAGGCCTCTCTTTAAGCAGCGCTTCTCCTCAAGGCAGATTCAATTATTCAATTTCAAATAAATTATTACATAATGCATCCATGTCCTTCCAAGGGCCGGTGCACTCTCAAATAATATCTGCTATATTCTGCATTTTTAACAGCCCAGACATACCTAGAATCGATTTTACATTTTATTATAGATGATGTTTATTCAAAAGTAGAGATAAGATAGTAAAGTACACCTTATTAAAATGACTAAGGTTCATAAAAGAGATGCCATGGGAGCTGTGGCTGTCAGATAGCCGAGCAGAAATACTCACACAGCCAGGCTTAATGGGAGCTTGCATAAACAAAAGAAAATGGCAGTGGCTATGGTGGTGCCGATGAGCGACAAGAAAAGATTTTTCCATGTCCACCTCCTTCCCATCGTTCCACCATTCATGGAGCAAACCTGCTGTGTCATCATATGGGGCTAACAGGCTTAACCTGCCCCCCATGGAGCTACTCACCACACAGCAGCTTCACAGACTGCAGGGGCCCTGAGATGAAGCCTCACAGGCCCAAGTCCAAACCAAATCCTCACCCCCTGTCCCCAAACATGTCAAGTGAATTTAAGCCATTTGTGTGGGTATTAAAATTATGGTAATAGCTTAAATGTTTTCCTCACAGATACTAAGCAGGCCTTTTCTTTTGCAGGAAACCAAATATTTCCAAACACTGCATGGGACAACATTGGGTTAAAGCTATGGGTACATTTGGAATTGGGTCTTTTATCTCATAAGTATGGCCCTTGGCCCTGGCTCTTTTTGTTTGGTGTCAGCTTGCTTGCTCAGGGCCTAATGAGTCCCAGCATTTTGTCGAGCAGCATAGCTTGGATCTGCTTCCTGGAAAGCATGGCTGATGGACTACATAGAAAATATTAAGGCCACAATAACACTAAGACATGGGCTAATGCACAGCCCTCAACTAATATGGCATGTATGTGCACAGTATAGTGCTGGATAAGATGGATGGCTCCATAAAAGACTATGTACTTCACCAAGGCTGTTATCAGTAGCTGCTATTGTGTATTTTTTTTCAGAAAACAGGCATTTCTGTTTAAGTAAATGGATTAAATACATGAAAGATAATGGATGACAAATCTGCTAAAAGAAACACTTAACTAACATACGTCTAATTTTGATGAGGTTAATAACATTATGTTAATATACATCAAATGTATGTACAAAATACTCCAAATACTGAAATAAACATCAATTTATATGGTAATTCATAAAGGTCATATTTTATCATCCACAAACAAGCATTTAAAAATAATTTAACCACTCCAATTAAATTCCCTGAGTTTCAGAATTAAAAACTTAGTTAAAGTGACCCAAACTAACATTTGAAAGTGAGCTACAAACTCAAATCTCCATGGATAGGAAGTTGAGAGCCGAGTGCATTGTGAGACCATTTGGGTCTCTGAACAGGGAAACTGCAGGCTTTTTAGAAATATGATACCAGCATCACTAGCCCTTCAGCAACTGCGTTCAAGAGGGCAGCTGAAGAGACTGCTTTTCATAGTTCCCTGATCTCTAAAGAGCTTGGGAACACAGTGTTTGCTCATGGCCTTTTGCCCCATGTACATTAGCAAGTATATTATGCTTTGTAATGGCCTCTGATCAAGCAAAAATATTCTGCAGCATATTCAAGCAAAGATACCGCTGCCATTGAAACTCAGCAAAGGAAGCATAAAGGCTGCAGTGGGGATTGTCGAAGACTGATTCACTGCTGTTGCTATAGGTGCAAAATTCACTCTAGGATTTTTTAACCATGCCCATCTTTATCCTTAGAGAAGGCGGTCATACCTGTCAGGATTGAGGAATAACTCCAATTTTTCCTCAGATGATATTGAAATGTACTGCAGAAAGTAAACACCCGCGTCTATTTGTCCAGACAGTGGCAATGTTTCTCAACAGCTCCTCATTGAATAACTTGACTACAAAAATAAATTTTGTATTAATAGAGCCTGCAAACATCACAGTTACATATTATTTAGAGGTGTTACTTTGAAAACAACTGATGGTAAAAAATAATGGCCTCAATCTGCTTTGTCTTAGAGGGAAATTACATCTCATCCTTTCCTTTCACAATAAACTCCTTTATCATCCTGTTGTCGAAGCTGCACACAGCCCATCAACTCAGGATAGATCAAGCATGTTCTCAGCTCTTTTCTTATCAACCTTGTTACCTTTGATACGCTAATAATCACGGCCAGGACTTCCAGAAACCCACCATGATCAATGAGAGACAGATCTCTTGAAATGACTGATCTCTGCTTCAGTGTCACTTCAGAACAATTAACTGGCGGCGGGCCACGGGTGAAGCCTGGATGCGGCTGTTGTCTCCAACAGGTAAAGATAATCTAAGGTTGGTCTAGCTGTCATTTAACTGCCACTCTCAACATGTCAGCATGACTACTTGAAAGGAAAAGAAGATGCTACCGCCTTGATAAGCATGCTGCACTCAGCTACCTGTGTGCACCGTTTAAGTCATTGTAGCAATTCAGCGATGATAGGCTGTGTTTCTTAATGCAATGCTTGCTGGATGAATTAAAATGACAGTTTCAGGTTGAACGAAACCAAAGACGAGCAAAGAAAAAGTAAGTATATGTTGTGAACAACTTAGCATGAAATTAAGGGGTATATAACCATAGCATGTTACTGGGATAAAGAATTTGGGGGTTAAGAAAAATATGAGCGCCAAAAGAATTCAGCCATTATTCACATCTAGAACAATAGTTTTAATTTTTTTTAAAAATGTGCTCATGAATTATAGACAAAAGATTGATACCACTCTCGTGTCTGTACAGTAAATATGCAGCTACTGCCAGCGGTTAGCTTACTACAAAGACTGGAATGGGGGAAAACAGCTAGCCTGTCTAAACGTGAAATAATCCTCCAACCACCATCTGAAAAACTGATTAACTAACATGTTCCGTCTAGTTTGTATAAGCTGTGCCAACAGCAAAGGGCAAAAACAATATGTTGTGGTTTTACAGGGAGTTATGTGCCAAATTAAGCTAAGCTTTAATATGCATATTTGCATATTATAGTATTTCCGAAAATTAATAAAAAAATGATTAAGTATTCCATTGATGAATACAACCACTACAAAGTTTTAATTGTTTGGTCAAAATCACACTTGTGCTGCATAAAACAATGTGGCTGCTCCTGTTGATATTAAGTCATTTGTGATTATTTCACAACTATTAAATATGCTGCAGATGCTCCAACCCCTCCTTTGCATTTAGTTTTTAGCTGTGGTTAAAACTGACTTCATATTTATGTGCTAAGTGCACTTCAGCATCATGCACTCCAGGTTCAAGAGGCTGTTACTGTATTCTCGTCGTTGAGTGCCACCTGAAAATCACAAACGATTTATTTCTTCTTTGATATCTGAGAAAATGTTAAACTTCCACAAAGCAACACTGGGTATAAAGACGGTTAAGTTATTCTAATTTAGTAGGAGATACAGACAAACCGTATGGGTGTCCTGCATGATTGATGTTCTGCAAAAACACGATAACATCTTGATCATTTTAATATTGAAATTATTTTTCAAGAGTCACTTCATTATCACCTGCCCTCAGCGAAACTAACAATAAGAATTTGATAACAACACTGCAGCTTTTTAACTGCAGGTACACAGATATTAAAGTGGTGCGAGTGAATACAGATCCCCCCCCCCTCAATCTTCTGAAAATGTTCTAATCAAAAAGACAAGGAACAGTTTCCACGCTCTAGGATAACAATCATTTAATATGCAGCGTCTCCAGCAGCTAACAGTCTTTTAGCCAGGTGAGCAGTGGACCACAAAGAAGTGACTAATAGTGTTTGTATTTTTCTGCTTATGCTCAACATTGCTCAGTCATTTCTGAAAGGGCACCGACCGCTGCATTTGTATTACAGGTAAACTATACACAGAATAAATGCGCACATTGACTCAAACTAGCCTATGAAAGACACTTTAATTAAAAATCTGCCAGTCCATGTCTTTGAAATGTGATTACAAAAAAGGAAACCCTTTTTGAACTAGGGAGAAAATGGAGTTCATTTTCCAGCAGGGTATAAAAACATGCACAATCCCTCTCCCATTTGATTTTGACTCAGGGTGGGCTGGTCCAGATTGGCCTTCTAATACCTACTGCTCCACCAGAATCAGTGTAATTGCCGGCTACATTCACACATTAATATTTTTGCTTTGATGAGCGGGTGCAGATAAACAGACGGGTTATGTGTACATACTTAAGAAAAGAGACAGTAGAAATGGCTCGATCTCTTCCATGATGCTCCCTTACAGCAGCCGAGGCACCATTGTGTTTATCTGACTGCTGTAACATGAAAAACACAGAGAGCCTGGCTTTCTGCGGTCATGTTGGTTTGCAAGGCTGGCAAGGCTTCTGTTTCCTGGACTCCTTTTAACTGCAGTCCATCACCAGAGGCAAAACCCAATGGATCACAACTTCATCCAAGCACAAGAATATACTGTACCTCATTTTCATCTGTCCTGCTTTCTTTGCGTCTATTTACAGCCCAGTATACACACCAATCAAATCATGCTCCCCTTACCCTGCCAAAGAGCTCTCCTACTTGGGAGGACGGGGTGAAATGAAAACTAAATACATAAACGGCCTTCAGCCACAGTATTGTAACTTGCTGACCATAACAACAGGAGTTGTTTTCGCTTGGCCTTTACTAATAGGATAAATGCCTTGGGGAAATTTCTAAATGAATTCCTCAGGCCAAAGCGGTTCCCCAGGCCAACCTAAATCGCGTTTGATATAGAAGGATTATCCCTGATTGAGTTTATTGTAAAGAAGCTTGTGACAAACTAGAGAAACTGCAATACTTCCACAGAGGTGTGCCTCGCCTGACAATGAGGCTCTGTGGCTTAATACACACAAATATACACCTCTGTACAAAGCTGCTGATGCTGCGGCTGTATAATCATTCACCTACGGTGACTGGTTACTCTAAATATGCAGAGACAGCTCTCCGTCATACGCAGCAGATGAGGTGAGAAGACCCCTGCTAAATGGCCCCGGCTCTGAGGCAAATGCATTGTCTTACCTCATCGGGCGCAGAGCTCCCTGCCTGTTCAGGGAGGACTAGGACTAAAGCCCTTAATCCCCGCCTTGATTCACGATAGCCTGCTAGGTTTTCAAATGTCATCAGCAGGGAAGTGTGTCCTGCTCCTGCCCCACATGCTTGGCCCGTTAATACAATAACAACACCCGGGTACATCCATTTAGGAACAGAAACACATACAGAAAAGTCGGGTGTATATATAGTAACACACGCTCATGCCAGGACTCATAAACAGGCATCAGTGCCAAGACCAGGATTGACAAGTGCGGTTTTGGGTATGACAGTTGGTAATAAATCATACTAAATATGGACTGCAGACTAAATGTGATAATACTACCATTAGTACCAACTTCATTCTCTCATCAATAGCTTCTCACTTGCCAGGAAAATTAAAACACTGCTGTCCGTGGTGGAGTGGCAGCTTTCTAAATAGATGGATTCATCAGCAACTTTCTGCCAAGAAAAGGCAGCATCCCTCACAACCAGTGCTCCAGTTCACAACTAAGACTATGGCACTTCACTGTAACATCACATGGGACTTGTGATGAGTAATGCTTTGTTGTCTGGAGGATGGGTCTTGCAGTGTAAGCTACACGTTATATACAGCTGTAGAGTATAATAATAGAGTTTTATAAATAGACTTAAGGAATATTACAGAGTGCATATAGCTAGGGAGAAAAAAAGGAAATATTTCAAATGCAATCCGTGCACGTGTGACATTTAGGCTTATGCAAGTCTCTATTTCCATGCATAAATTCAAAGATGTAGCGCAAGGTAAAGCCACATAACAGTTAATATTTATTTAACCATTTGTTCTATATTACGCAATAGTTTGTTAACAACTTAAGGCTCAGTAAGATCAATTTAGAGAATATTTTATACATATTAAACTGATTGAAGTTAAATTCAGAGACGTTTCTGAATGCTTTCTATTAGAAATTTAGCTGCAGCGGTCACCAACAGTTAGTGTTAAATTATCAACCACTACCTGACTATTTTCCTAGTTTCTCTCACAAGCTCCGAGACGTGAAGTTAGTTTTTTCTTTCTTGCAGGAGCGCTTGCGCACAACGTGAGCGCCGCACACACCATTTAGTAGGCTATGGTCCTCAGCTTAGGGGTGGCAGTGAAACTGATGATCCTCCTCTCATTCATTCATGATAGGACAAGTGCCCGTGTGCAGTCTAAACTCCTGACACAAAAGGACGTCAAAATTAAGCGTACACACAGTCAGCGTAGCGACTGTTTCCACCACCGCTGACTGAGCGCTCACCTACCCGGCCGCTCGCTGCTCCTGTCCCCCGGCGTTTGTCCTTGTTTCGCTACGACGCTGCTTATGTATGAATGCTGTCTTTATCCCTCAAAGACTGCTGTTGCATTTTACTGCAAAAGGAAGAGCACTGTGCACTGGTAGCGGCTGTGTGCTGGTCGGTTAGTGGCCTGTCTCTGGTCCGCGCTGCACGTCACCAAGTGGAGTGGTCAGGACTTGGCAGACGCGTCTTTCTGTGCTCGCTGCGCGGTGGCGGCGGATCTGAGATGTAAGCGACTGCTTGGACGGACTGGCACACCGTGTGGCCACTTTACTCCCGATGCTGCTCCTCCCCTTTCAATTTGTTTTGCTCACACAAGCCCTACAGCGCCTCCCACCCGCCACTGTGTGCAATTGCATGTACCTGCAGAGCCGTATTCGCAGTACAGCATCAGCACGGACGATCCGGCACGTCCTAACAAGAAGGGTCCTGGGATCATCAGGGGTCACTGAGGGAGTTCTGTAGATGCATGCAGGCCCACATTTGGAGACATTTTTATTCCATTCTCTAGAGAAAATCAACAGCTATGATTATTTAACATCCGTTTACAGTAAAGACTATTTTCCAGGCTATGAAGACATGCTTAAAAAATGCTCATGGAGGATTTTTCCACAGGTCAACATCTCACTGAAACCATCCTCTAATGCAGTTTCTTTTTCATTCTTGGTCCAGCAGTATCCGGAGCACTGCTGTTTTTCCAGCCTACCTGGTAATTAAATGCTGGCAATTA
The DNA here is from genome assembly GCF_002814215.2 of Seriola lalandi dorsalis. NCBI lineage: Eukaryota > Metazoa > Chordata > Actinopteri > Carangiformes > Carangidae > Seriola > Seriola lalandi. The sequence continues at coordinate 3,013,590 of NW_019525453.1, read as the reverse complement.
CATTCACTTTGCATCCTAGTTGTAAATCAGCCCCTGATTAGATGGCTAGAATGAAAATCAGCAGGCCACTCTCTGGCTGGATCCAAATCTCCTAAAATCAATGCCCTTTCTGCTTTCCTAACCACTTTTCCACGAACACACTGAGCAACGTGACGCGGTCAAGCATATAAGGAATTACATGAAGTTAGGAACAGACAGCCACAATGGGCCTTGAATAAGAATGGGCCTTTTTCATAAAAATACATTTTTGACATGACTGAAAAAACATAGCTGGGTGCAGACAGTAAAATGACTGATGCCGGAATTCCATTTAGCTGCAGCACCTTTTTATTTCTTTTTTTTTTTTTTTTTTTACATTTAAACAATTCAACCAGCTCTTATCTTGGCTGCCTCTTAGATAGAATACTTATGGTACAATTAACTCAGGCAGAAACCTTTTAATCCGCTGTTTTAGACCACAGAGGACCGGTAAATACTGTCCATATCTTCACAACCTCTTTTTAAAGCTTTCCAGTTGTTGCTTAAGGGGCTATTTGCTCTTACCTGATGGATTATCACCCGCTCAGAGACACATGACGTTTACTCTTCTTTCACTGCCCCTACTGTATGTGCGCATGGTACATTCACACAGGTGTTTTCACTTTGCTTGATTAGCTCTCCTCTCAGGACTGCGTGGGTGTGTACACGCCGTTCGATTGACGTCTCTATCAGTCAATTGAGACGCTGGAAACTTTGTCATCATGCTCGTTAGTGCGTAGTGTTTGGTGACATCACACATGTCATGGATAGCGCTACACACCTTCAAGCTGAGCCTGAAGCGATAAAAAACACCGTGTTCAAACTTTCCGCATAAATCTACCACAGTATGATCTTGGAGTCAGCTGTTATTTATTTCAAATGGCCTTTTTTCACAGAAGGCATTATAACCAAAAGCATAGGTGTAAATAAGGAATTAATTATGGCTGAGTTCAGTTAAGCTGCTTCGGTGTCAGGGTGCCGGTGCTCTGCTCCTTGTCTTGGCTTTACTGTTACACTTGAACAGAACAGAGCCATAGTTAATGTTATTAATAACACCTGTGCTTTTCCTGTCATGACAAGTCCTAGTGTGTGCTGTGAAAAAGGCCTGTGGGACGTTAATTGCTAGTGGACTATTGATAAGTAGTGTATTTTAAATGCTGAGTTGTTTTATTCTGTGTTTTGGTCATATGCCATGTTCATTACAGATTTAACTAATGAACCAGCTCTGACCCTGCTGTAGGCAGTATAGCAAGACTCACCAGATTTAAAATACTTAAAAACTTGGTTTTGCTAATGTGTTTTGAGGAAGTAATTATATTCTGCATATTTGTTAGAGCTCAAGGATACATGCTGGATTAAACAATGAAAGTAAGTATAATTGATTGCATTGATAGTGTTTGATTTCACTTATGTTGCCTAATTAGACCTCTTTTCAGGACTGTACAGAGGTGTTTAACTAACACCTAATTTTTCTATTGGTTTTGTTGTACCTGGCTGTCGAATGGCTGTTGTCTGATCTATAAAAGGGCAAGACAGTAAAATATTGACTTTTAACCGTAGCAGAGTATAAATATCATGTTTACCGCAGTATACAAGATAAGTATATGCACTCCAAAAGGCCTGGGTAAAATGCTTGAGTGCTTCCCACTCTATCCAGACAACCAGTGCAGCATCAAAATGTCATACTTGGCAGAATAGATAGTGGGCCTTATCAGGGGTCAAATTCTATTTTGCAGTAATTTCAGAAGTCTTGCAGCTGTGCCTCTCAGCCATGGCAGCATGTGAGATGATGTGCAAAGGGGTGTAATTTGTTCTAGAGTCCAGTGAGCCTAATCTGAGCCAGCAGGTACCAGTTTGAATTAAAAAAGGACTTTTACATTGTACAAACAAAGCTCCCGATCTAGATTCTGTTTTTATTGAATGACTCTCCCCCAAAGGAAATGAGTATCATGTTCGGTGATGGAGCAAGCACTGTGGGACTATTCGATGATGATAGGCTTACATTTAATAGCATGACTCAGAAATCAAGAAGAGAGAAAGATGGGGGTGAGCAGGGCGCGCAGTACAACTCCACAGTCAATGGCAGCCTTGAAAAAGATGAAATACAAAGAGAAGCAGGGAACAATGGGCTGTTGTTGTATGATAATTAACAAAATTGTAGTGTATCTGTATCTGCGGTGACAGCAAAGAGATAACCTATGAGTATTTAATAATATTAGAAGCTTGGTATTGGAACAGATCAGGATCTAGAAAAAACCTTAAGTACATGTGTCTAAGGTGTTTTGAATTTTAGTGGAAAAGATAGGAAATAAACATATTTACAAGAACCTGTGACAAGTTTGCCAGTAGTATTTTACTCATTTTAATTGAAAACTTAACTGGAAATGTTTTTGGAAAATAGATTTCAAAGATGTCTGTCTGAATAAAAAAAAAAATAATAAAAAAAACTCTGTTATTCTCTGTGTGCGTGGGCATGTAGAAACTCGTTTTGTTATCTTTCACAGGTTATTTTGCAGTCACTTACCTAGAGTGCCAGTGATTCTGCAGGGCACCGTGTTACTCATGCTCTTTACTGTACCCTATATGTGACAAAATCTGGCGCCTGTAAACAACAGTAATTGGGCTCAGGGGGCAGTGGGAAAAAAATACAACTTCTTCTATGAGTCTCGCTGTCTTTTTATCTTGCTGTTGGTGGATTTATTTTCTGTATAATCCAAAGGAACAGAATGAAAAAAGACCATAAATTGATAGATAAAGTAGAGAGCCCTATGCCTTCCACACAGGAGTTTTGTGTCTAGTGCAATAGAGTTTTTAAAAAGAAAAGTTATAGTGGAGTTAGAGAACTGTAAAACGTAACCAGGGAACCTTTTCTTTTCTCGGTTGATATTTTCATTCACTTCCACAGACGATCGATCAACTTCTATCTATTATTTACTTCGAGCCCAGTTGTACTTTGCACTTTGCCATCAATGCTACTTCACTTAGCAGCTGCGCTAGAGCTATTCTTTTATGGCCAGTGTACAGTATGTCCTTTGTCAAACAGTGTGCAATATTTCTATGAGTGTAGCAGTAGTAGCAGTACCGTGGCAAGCATGTCACTTCCACATTGCTTAACAATGCTTCAGCAAAGCAAGTTGAAGTTTTTTGTGCAACCTTTGCATGATTCTGAATAAATGCCTAGCAGGGTGTGAAATGGAGAAATGCAAAATCTATGGTGGTAGAGTTCAATAAATTAACCTCAAGCCAGGTCTCTAGAAATATTTCTAAATCAAATAACTTACAGCTAAAAGCCTGAACCCAATTCTGAGTGAGGACTGGAAACACCTGGATAAAGTAGCACCTGATGTGTGCTCCATTGCAAACTGATTGATATCTTAGCCCCATAAAAGCATGAAAAAATGTAACTCACATCTATTTATTATCATCTGTATACCGAATTCACGTATTATATTATTGTACTATTTTTAAACTTGTAACATTAACTCTAAAATGGAATGTGTTGAAAGCAATTATCTTTAAAAATGGACAGGAATTTTTAATCTCAAACCAACTTTTGAATTTATAAGGTTAATGCTATTTGTGGTATAGGTTCAATTCTATTTTGAAACATTGGAGGATGGCACACATGTTCATCTTTGTTTTAATAAAAAAAAATACAATTTCGTTGCATGTTGGAAATGAAATTCCTTTATAGGCACGAGCAGATAAAATCTTTAGTTCTTTCACATATTCAGTACAGCAATATAATAGTTTAAAATAGACCCCACCCTTGTGTGGGAGACTCGTGTTGGCAATATTGTTTTAAGTAGAATTACAGAAAAGGGGAGCGTCAACAGATTTATTCTATTAGGAGGAAATGAAGGAGACAGTGAGTCTGTGTTTATCCATTATGAAATCCATATCTGTCTGGAAATGAAAGAACATAGGTTCAGCCTCTGAACCACTTCTTTTTTGCAGATCATGATCTGACCAGCAAAGAATTTGCTTCTTTAAATGATGAATTAGCTGCTACGATTCTTTGATCAGCCTTGGAAAATCAATGAATGTTAACATCATTAGCGTGGCACATTAAGGGCATCTTCAAAAAAGGATTCACAGCATTAAAAAAAAAAAAAAAAGGACAACAAGTTGGGCAAAATTTATATTCAGGGTGATTCTGCTCCTGTGAAGAGAATGGAGCAGCAATGCCAAGTTTTCAGGAAAGTAAATGTTGCTAAAAAAAAAAAGGAGCCTTTGGGTGGAGGTACTTGGCCTGCATTAAATCATAATGGCATTTATGCTGCTCACCCTCTGAAACTATCAAAGGCATTTTTACCTTGTCTTTGTTTTTTCATGCAAAATATTTCTCCTGTCTAACAAGATGTTCCTTATCTTTCTGCTTGTCAGTGAACACAGGTGGTTAGTACGTGGTTGAATGGCTGCCATTCTTGCACTGATGTTCAAGTGTTTTGTTTTGGGTTTTTTTTATATGGATGGAATGTGAATTAAATTGCCAGTCCAATGACAATAAACACTGCAAACTGAACACAATGTCCCTTTGTGCAGGCAGGTTGTGCAGTTTGAAGTGTAACTTGAGAGCAACAAGAAATCGTATTGTCACATTGCTCCTCCACCATGGATGCCTGGAAACCAAAACAATTAACAGGCCTATTTCTGTAGAGATGACCACACACTCACACTCTTACTGCCGCAGGTGGCGAAAGGCTCTCTTCCAGTTAACAAGTCTAATTACATCACGACTCTACAGAGTTGTCTGGCATTCATTGTGTCTGATTGTGAGTGTGGGCTTGTGTGTGGGTGTTTTGTGTGTGTGTGTGTGTGTGTGTGTGTGTGTGTGTGTGTGTGTAGAACTGTTCATCGCAGAGCGTGAATTTAAAAACACAGCAGAATGATAAGTGGGGTCAAGGGGCAAAACTTTTTTTCTTACTGAACTGGATAATTGGCATGAAGAGGGCTCAGCAGACACTGAAACTAAACACTTAACAGGCTACATTGTGCATTTGATATTTGCAGTAAAAAGGCAACAACTGCTATTTTATGGGCAGCTTGGTTATCAGAAAGCAATGCCGATTTTTCTACAGTCAGCCATGTTTTACATTACCTCTCATGTTTAAGTAGTTTGTATCAAAGTTAGCGTAATACATTTCCATGATTAAATAGTGTGTAAACTTGCCGAATGGGAATAACAAAAATGCCTTTCGTCAACAAATCTAAAGCTGCTATAGAAGTGCTCATTGTTTTTGTTTTCTGGCCATAAATTTACCGTTGTTGTTCACTCTCACCCCTCTCATTGTTGTTTGTTGCTCTGTGTCTAATGATGCGTCAATAGGAAACTGCTTGCTAACCTGGCCCGAACCCCATGGGTCCCAACAACATGTTGTCAGGCCATTTTCTTTGTGTAAAGTTTAGGGCTTGGGTCAGGCCCTGATTGGTTGTCCAGAGGGGAGCAGTGCTAAAATCATTTACAGTGGAGGCAAATTTCTTCTTCCACAATCCTACACTTAAAGAGCACAGTGATTTAACTGTACAAAGTTCCTCTTCTGGATTATGACTCTTTGTACTGCATGAGTTTACCAGCCACATTCATCTGGTTGATATTCAGACAAGACAAAGTTGATCTGTTAACTTTTTGAGGAAGATAATTCATTATTATTTATTATTTTTCAGATGCTGCAGTGTTACTCGCATGATAGTTGATTGCAAAGTATGTATTGCCACTAAACCCGGGCTATATGATGTTAACCTGTTTTTGGTGCTGTTTTATATGCGAGAATATCTTTCCAGAGGAAGCATAAAACTTTGTATTTAAAAAAAAAACAAACAAACAAAAAAAAATATAGCATTGGGCCTCGAGTCAGGTTCAGGGTTTAAACACTGGCAGTAGATTCTGTCAGATTGCTTTGGGTCTAAGTTTTAGGCCTGTGCAGAACTCTAGTTCACAGCTTGCTCCTGCTGACCCCAAGAGGCCCCCAAATAAAAACAGTCCTTGCAGGTTGATTTGGTGGTGTCCGTTGTATCGTTCAATCCATGAACGTATTTCCTTTAGTTTTCGTCAAAATATATTCTTGGGTCAATCTTGGTTTATCACATCACACATTTTGTCGATGCTAACTTGGGTCCGGCCGGATCAAGGCTTGTATTTTTAAGTTGTACACAAAATTTTATTCATGTGCAAAAATAGCCCCCAGTTATTTTCAGACATGCAGGATGTAACAGTCTTCTGACTGCTTTATTGAAAAACCTAAACTCAACCTGAACAAAAACTAGACACTGCACGCTTCAGAGGTTTTATCTAAAATGAGAAGTCCATGTTGTTTTCTCCTTTTTCTCGCTTCTCTTGTACCTCAGTAAGGCACAAAACAACCTGTTTCACCCAATTATCTCTCCCACAGGGCACACTCAGGCAATTTGGCTCAGTCAAGACTCTGATTCATTGAGCCAGATGATTTAAAGCTTTTGGGATCCACAAGTCAGCCCACCAGGACTGAAACTGCTCCGTGATTCTCAGTTGATATTTAGCAGTGCAAGTTGCTCCACCAAAGGTTACAGAAACAAAAATAGCATGTTATTTCTAGTCTTCCTCATGTGTCACTCTGTGAAAACCATATTTCTGAGTGATAACAAAAGGCTGTAAAGTATAAAGTAATATGACCAGCCTGCACTGATATGGGAAAACTGCTTGTCTGTTTAGCAGAAATGCCGTTGGGTATTTACAATACAGTATGCTGATCATTTATCATGGACGGTCTTATCTTATATTATGGACTTTCTATATATATCTACAAAAGCCAGTAAATGAGGTTGCATACATCTTAGTAATAAAGATGATCAGCAGTGAGACATACACAATATCCTTGACAAACATGGAGATAATTATCACAAACATTAGTTCCTGCAATGCTTGTAGTTTCATACATGCCTGGGGTCTCAGGACAACTGGATTTCCAATAATTACAGGATGAGGTTTAGTGCATAAAACAGCCAGTGCTTAATCTAACACCTGCAGTCAATATAGCTGTCCTTATATGAGCAATGCACACACCAACCACAGATGTCAGCGGCAATGAAACAGCTCAAACTGTTGCTTCATCACCATGTTAAGCAATTTGCAGGGGGAGAAAAACTACCTAAGACATAACTTCTGCAGTGACCCTGTGAGAAAATGTTCTGTCATGTCTCTTCTGCTGCAGCCTACTCTCACTCTTTGAAGCCATTAATGGTTGATCAATGCGTCAAGTCACTTTAGATTGTTGCAATTAGAAAACAATGCCCTAAAAAGCTATTTTAAGTCATGCGATATCAGTGGGGAAAGCAACAGAGAGGATAATTGGGTATTGACAAAAGAGTGTGAAAAGCAGAGACAGCATGCAAGACCACGCTCCAATTTACTCTGTCATCTTGAGGCTCTGATTATGCTGCTTACTGACCAGATAATTGGGGCAACGCTTGATAAAAACAAACATTTTTGGGGTAAAGTGTCAAATACAAGCAACTTGCATAAAAATATTCCAAACACTTAATTGGGATGATGCTTGTATTTCCTCCAACCGCATGTGAGGGCTGACGAACTCATAACTTCCGGGCTCCCTGGAGTGTAATATACTGTTATTCACTGGACTGAGAAATTTTTAAAAGCATGGGGTGGGGTGGGGGTGTTATGCTTCCTTGGGTTTAAACTGATACTAAATGGCTTGTTAAGAGTTAATTACCAGATTAACACCATCATGTTTTCCACTACACAAACATTTAAAGGACAGTGATCAGTCCGTGTTCTTCTAGTGTTAAATGTATGCAGACAAGGGGGTTGAAGGCCCTGAAAACCTATTTTCTCAATCAGCTTCTTGCTCTGAGTTAGAACGGATTAGGTTCTTTCGCATGAGAGATTTTTGTATTAGTGTTTTTGACTGTTCTCACTCGTTTGTAGTGATGTAGTATGATTGGAAAATAATGATGTCACATAATCACGTGCACCAGTCATGTTTTAGCAACATTTCCAGTAGAATCTAATGTAAATTGGTGGGTTGTTTGACCACTGTCAATCTAATCTGATCAAACCACCTCACATGGTCCTGATTCAGATTATCTGAAGTTTCATCTGTTAAAGTCTTAATAAATGATAACTAAGGATGTTTTTTCCAAAGCTTTACCTTTGATTATTCCTTATAATGAACAAGACTCTAAAAGGAACAGGTTACAACAGAACAATTTGTGCTGAATTTTAAACCTTTAGCACTTATTGCAGTGATCATCTACTATATACTGTATGCATGTTTACCTCTGTGTGTGTGTGTGTGTGTGTGTGTGTGTGTGTGTGTGTCTTTTAAAATGAACCTTTAACCAGCATGTGTCTGTTAACAGCTTCCACTCATAAACTCTGTTGCTGAGCACCATCTAGTGTTGAAAGCAATTATCTTTAATCTCTTTTTCCAACACCGAGGGAGAACATAACCTTTTCTATGTGTGTGCACTACAGAGAACTGGAACCAGCCTGAATTTAGATTATGTAAATTACATATTCACCATTGAAGAAAATGTGACACCAGCCCTCATTAATAATTACTAGCAATGTGGAAGAACATATACTGTACTTATTAGTTCAAATAAAGTGTTTTGAAATTCTATATTAAATGTGATGCTTGTTGATCATTTACAGTGTAGGGAAACTAGTACACATATGACTCACAAACTCCACCTGACTGAGTCACAGGCTTCTCTGCGTTTCTGTTGCTCAGTGGGTTTTGTTACCCGGAGCCAGCAGAAGCCTCATGGCTGGGTGGAAGACAACAGAGGCCATCTGTTGTCTGTGTGTTTTCTTTGGTGCCCTGCCACAAAACTCTGCTGCCAAAACACCCAAGGGTAACCATGTGCACCTTGCTGTGCCTGGGGACCAGCTCACATGAAGCACCTTCATAGCCTACTGGGTCTACTGGGGGACGCCTGTATTCTGCCAAAGCCCAGATACAATAGCAGTGGTGTTTGAAAAGGGCCTTGTTGTAGCAGGATCGTTACACAACCATGCCATTAACCTTAATTGGAGTAGGTTGGTGGAACACAGAAAAACTTTCAGCCCTCTGAGACAGCGGTGTTGTTCCTCTGGGTTACATAAAATCAAAATGGGTCTCAGGCTGAGTTAATTGAATTACATCATACATGTATTCCTGCTGAGGAACTGAGGAGTATCTGAGGAGTAAGTGCTGAGATGTCACTCTCTCGTTCTGCGTGCTGACAGAAATAAGACCATTACATAAACACACAGACATGACATAATTCAGGGTGAGTCATTATGTTTCCTCCCTTTGCTTCTGGGTAAACATGATGACACTACTGACTTAATTCCCATATTAGTTGTAATTGGGTGTAGCCAAGGAAACGAGCACATATGAGTAGACATTAGGGGACATGGGGATGGCTCCTTTTAACACTGCTCCCAAAGTAAGTTTGTTTGTTCAGCGTTTACGGATGCTAATCTAGCCTCCAGGCTGAATAACCATCTCGATATGAGCGTCATCTACAGTGCAGTATCACACGTCTAGATTCAAATTGAACAAACATCCGTGTTCCTTCAACATTATAGGGCAAACCAGGTGTAAAGATCCTTCTGCCTATTCAACGCATGAAATGTGGGAAAAATAATAACAGGGAATTCATCAATTTGTCAGCTTTGGGTCTATCTAACTCTCACAGTAGGGAGATGGTATTATTAATATCTCCCACTCATCAGAGAAAATAGCCCACAGTACTTCCTCTCTAAATCTGTTATCTCACACTGATATTAAGCTCCACAGAGATTGGATTGCAAAAGAAGATTACTGTGACAGCAGGATGTTGTAGGGCTGCAGGTCACTGCATATGTTTTTGAATCAGCAGTGCCACTATAGCTTACTTGGATTTAAAATTTTGGACAAAAAAAAAAAGAAACTTTTTCTATGAAATTAATTTCCCCATTTAGTGTCAATGGAGCACTCCCAGACTGTATGATGGTTTGTCTTTCTGACAGAAAGTCAAGGACATTAGATAAACACATTAAATTGCCAAAAAGGAAAAATAAAGTCCTTTCAATGGTTTTCTCCATTAACTGAATAGCTAAGGCATTGTCATAGTGTTTCAATAAACTGCAATCATGCATCAATTATTCAGCTCAAACAGAGCCATAGTCAAAGATGTTTTAGAGTGTTTTCTAAGTCTTGAACTGGCTTGTGAATGTCAACAGTTTTCACCATCAGCTTGACAGATAGGTGGAAATGCACTGTGCTGAAGGAATAGTGTAAACAAGAGATGAATCATTCCTGTCAACAGGCAATGCAGGCAAGCAGGGGAAGAAATGTGGCTGCCTGCAATCCCGGTCCTGGTCTGCACTGGCCTTTAAATCTTTGCAACCAGTAATAACATTTGTAACTAGAAATCTCTAAATTTATATATCCGGTCAGATTCTGTCAAAACAGAAACAGTGATATGGTTTGCCTGTGGAGTGTGGATGAAATCATTGTCCATCTTAGTTTTATTAAGACTTCACATTCACAACATATGGTTGAAAACATGTGCTCAAGTCATTACTGGAGGTGTAGGGTTTGAAAGAAGTGGGCATTTTGTTGGCAGGGTGGTCAAATGAAAGGTGTTATCAGACTGCATTGTGGGAATTAAAGGACTTTTTTTTTCTGTCTCTTGTGGGTTCTCCAACTCTATGGAAGTACAATACGAAGATGCTGGGGTGACCCCTGAAAAAGTTTCCCTCGTTCTATTAAGCCATAAGAAAAAGTTGGTAGATAATCATGAATGTTAGCAAGTAATTGAAAAGAAGTCTGCAATTATAAATGATAATAGTTGTCATTAATAAATGAATTCTGGTCCAGACACTGTGTAGCCCTTTCCAAGAAGATCAGAGGGGGGATAGACCACAATCCAAAAGTTTATAGTTTATAACCGATCTATGAAGCATTATTAAATTATATAATAACCATTTAAAATGTCATACAGCTTATACCTCCTCTATAAAGGGTGGCTTATTAGACAGTGGTACCTGGGGCACCCACTTAGGCACAGTCCTTACTGCAGCGGCCATGGGTTAAAGTCTGACCCATGACCCTTTGCTGCATGTCATCCCTTCTCTCTCACTGTCCCTATCCAATTAAAAAAACCTAGAAAAAACTGCCAAAAAAAAAAGAAAGTGGTACCTTCATTTATTGCATCATCATTAAACACAGTAATATATATGATAATCTAACACTGAATAAGGCTATATTGCACAGTGTGGGTAATTACTTTTTGATTCTTTTTGCAGATAATATTATGTTCTTTTAGTTAATACAATTTTGAATGCAGAAATATTACTTTAATGCAGTATTTCTTCCACTGAGGTATTTCTACCACTGTACCACAATAATTCTTCTATCACTTGTTGCCACTAGAGGTCAGCATAACATTCTCTAGCTGAAGTTCATGAGGGAAGTTACCTGTCCATGGAGCGCTCAGCCCACCACACTTATCCTTGCATCCTTTATTTGCATGACAGCAAGATGCCGTTTTCGAACATGCTCTGCATATAAACTACTGACAAAACTGGAATACACAGCACCACAGTGATCTGTCAATTTCACATTTGATTACAAAGAAACTGTTGAGTTTTCTTTTTCTTTTTTTTCTTTTTTTTTTATCTATCTGCCAGGAATATGTCTGGCCTAGAAAGCCTGTCAGAGTATCTCATTTGTGAAATCATTTTCAGTCTTCAACAGCCTGTCATCTTCTGTCAGCTGGAAGAGGAGGTGGGCTTATATTTTCATGTATCACAAAGTGTCATCAAAGCCAAGAAATGCAAAGGGTGTCACAGCAATCTACCAGTAGGTGTTGTGAGCAACGACCCATGACTTTAAATTGTCATTGTGTGCCAAAAGACGTTCATTTATCCTTTATTGAACAGAGAGATTGGGAGCATTTGGGCTATAACTGCAGCTATCTGCCTTGTCTGATAGACCTAACTTTAATCAGGATTACCCAGCATGAACATGACAGGTGGAAGAGCTGAGGGCACACACACACACATACACGTGCAGATGTTGGCCCACATACCCACATGTCAAAGCAATGTGTGAACAAATGGAATCTGAAATGATTTTCTTCGTCAGAGGGATTCAGCAGAGCCGGAGAGGGTCATCTCGCCCTGCAGATCTACATTGTTGTCTTACTGAACAGAAGAGAGTGTAGTTATGGGTCTCTCATAAGAGCACCACAAGGAAAATTATTCAGCTTAAGAGCTTTCTCCTCGTGCCCCATGTATGTCATCATTTCAATGAAGCCGGGCTGACAGAGCGGTTCAGATGGAGCAAAAGCCTTTTGCTCCTCACTCATTTGGAATCCATTCAAATTCTTTCGGTGATTGCAATCTCATGATGAACTGGGAAGTGCTTTTGTTAGGGCACCTGAGAGTGTACTGGAAGTGAAAAATAATTATTTTATATATGGCTGGATGAAAGGGGCTGCAAAATCTCCACATCAGAGCTGGAATCACTCAGTTGTAGCTTGGAGATGAAAAGCCTTCTCGTATTCTTGTCAAATTCTGCTGATAAGGAGTCCTTTGATAAGAAAATAGTTTATGTTTGTAGCCAGTAGCTTTTATTTTGTATGTAAGGAACAGAAAAAGTCAAATTCAGTTCACAATTTATTTACTGAATAAATTTGGACAAAACACCAGAATCTGTTACGATACAATCAGAACATCTGAGGCAGATATCCCACCATGCACCACCCCCCTCTGTGAAACAAAAAGGACTAAACATTAGCACCAAATCAGAACCAACTTAAATAAAAGGTAGCTCAGTCTACAAAAACGATAAAAGCAATAGTTTTTTTTTTTTTTTTAATTGAAAAGCAACTCAGAAAAGTAGCAAATTGATAGTTTTCATATTTTTAACTTTTCTTAAAAAACAAGCACCCACCCACCCCCACCCCATCCCCCCAAACCTTCTCCCCCTGCTAGGCAGGCTATAGCATTCATGGGGCACATGCCAATGACTAGATAAAAACACAAATTCAAGTAACATTGAGATACGACAAAACATGTCCACTGGTACCCATTCCGAGCATGATCGTTTCACAGAACCTATGCAGGCAGTAGAAAACTAACATGAGGTCCTGGAGTGAGCATGTTATAGCAATACTACCACTGAATATCTCGTATCAAGTTTTAAAAAGAAATGAGGGAGACCGGGTGGCATGGGCTGTCGGGGCACAGGAATACTGGCACAGAAGATATTGTGTATTCTAAAACTTCAGACAGACTTTTCCTCTTTGTGCCTGTCCTGTGTCAAGATATTGCCTACATCATACATGAAAAAGGAATCTCTGAATAAAGAAAAACCCTGCAATGTATTTTAAATATATATATATATATTTCTATTTATTTTTATATATGTAATATATATATATATATATATATATATATATATATATACACATATATATATATATATATATATATATATATATATACACATATATATACACATATATATATATATACACACATATACATATATATATATATATATATATAGCTGTTACAATTTAAATAAATGTTACCTTCTCGTTCCTACAACTGAAGAATGAATTTAAATAAGAGGAAGCTAATTTTAAGAGGTGGAATCATCCATTCACCTAACACATCAAGTGCATGACGCCATGTTTGGAGGCTTACCAAGAAAACGGTTTAAGATTGAGGTTTAGGGAGTGATATTAAAGCAGCAGTAACAACAGACTGGAATAGCTTAAAACAACAAAAAAACAAAAAACAAATGATGGTTTAGAAAAGTAATGTTACTGAGAAATTAAAGTGTGGTGATGAATGAAGTGTGGAAAAGGCTTACGAGACTGGAGGCAGAAACATACAAGTTACTGAAAACAAGGCCATTGAGGAGTTTGTGACTGTCAGAACTTTCAATAATGTAAAACCCAGACAAATGAGAGATGACAAAACTTAACTATGAAACAAAGTCGAGGTCAAACACGTTGATGATGATGATTATGATGATGAGAAAAAAACCTAAGCTGCTCCATTTCTTAACCAATGATCCCAAGGCAGGTATAATCACCTTTGCTTAGGGCTTGTGAGTTCTAAACCTGGGTCTGTGGTTAAAATTGGTACCACCTAAAGCTAACAAAAAAACAAAACAAAATCTGTAAGAAAAGGTGTGGTGTTTCAGTTCACTTTGAATTGTTCTCCTTGGTTTCCTGTGTTCTTTTGTCCCTTCATGCTTTCCATAGTGTCAAAAATGGTGAATGTGTCTACTTTTATGAGCACCACATTAAACAAAACAGATCCAAAAAGAAAATTTGCTACATTGTTTGCAACTTGCATGTCCGGCGGCAGCATCCCCGAATGGGAGGTGCGTCGCCAGGTGACGTATAGATGCCATTTGTCATGCCAGGCTCAAGGTTTTCCATGAAATGGTGGAAAAGGAAATAGGATGGAAACACCTTTATTATGAGTGACAAATGTTCACCTATTAATCTCTAGACTACTGTTTTTGGCTCTGCTGTGAGCGTGGCGAGCTGACCGTGGCGGAGTCGTCCGTTTGTGCTTGGTATTTGCTCAGCTGAAGAACTGCTCCAGCTCCTCCTCCATGTTCACCTCAGGCACCATCTGCTCCTGCTCTCTCTCTCCTCTGCCGTGTACTGCGACGCCCCCCAGTGCCCCGGAGGAGGCAAACCAGGGGTGCTCCAGTATCTCCCGAGAGGTGAGGCGCTCTGCGGGTTCCCGGCGGAGGATGGAGCGGATCAGGCACTTAGCCTTGGGTGTGAGCGTTTCAGGGATGTTGAAGTGACCCCTGCGGATTTTGCTGAACAGAGAGCCGGGCTCAACGTCATGGAAAGGGTAGCGCCCCACCAGGATGGTATAAAGCATAACGCCCAGACTCCAGACATCAGCTGCCTTCCCCGAATAGCTGCCGTTGGCATTGAGGATCTCAGGACTTACATAGGCTGGGCAGCCATGTTTGTCTGACAGGGAGTCATCATGACCGTCCAGGATATACGTGTCCTCAAGGCTCTCCAGCTTCACAAGGCTTCTGGAAACACACAAGGGGAGGAAAACTCATTTAGCATAATGATCATCTGATAATGTGAGTGTTATTAAGTTATAATTACTACCATAGTTACAATGCTTGGATGCGAAATAAGAAAAAAATACAAAAGACACTCAAGTGGAGTAATTTGCTCTGATGGACATTTTAAGTGTTTTAGATCCATCGCTTTTGGATATCAGAGGAAGTAGAGCACATAATGCCCTGGGCTTAAGTTTGACATTTCCTTTCACAAAACCCAGCCAAAAAGCATCAATGTACAAAAAGGCTTTCCAAAAGACCCCTGCAATTAAAAAGAAACACAAATCACGGGTGACTGATCATCTGAAGTTCCATGCATTGAACTGTTTCACTCAGAGAATCAAGCACCTGACAATGTGGATTTTTCTTCTCCTGCTCCTCTCCCTCAAAATAGCATCTATTTGCACTCTTCTCTAAACTCCACAATAGCAGCAAAGATACCCTTGAGTGCTGATAATAATGGCTGGTTGTTCAGAGGCGTTGTCACTAAAGAATCTTGAGGGGCTCGGGCAAGAAAATTTTCCACATGCATGGTAAGAGACACTTGTGGGGCTATGCAAATGCTGCCATCTGCGTGTGAGGTCCGTGAGACACAGTGCTCTAGACAAAGAGCCAGGGTGTGTGATAATATCTACTGGTAAAAAGGAAACCAAAAAGCAATGGCTCAGACACATTTTTGTGCCATCTGTGACACGTGCATGCATGTTCATATAACCCCATTCACTGGTTCATTGTCAGCATGGTAATTTCCCTTTATTAATATGCTTTAGAGCATTTTTTCAGATTTTCACATCAGGAAAATTCTATTGCTTCCTTGAGCCAGATGCCCATTGTTCCTCTGTGAGAATACAGCATAATACTGCCTGGATAACAGCTTATTTGGAGGACATGTGCAAACCTGCAATTACAGTTAAGGGGGCTTAGAGATACAAAAAAAAGACTTAGCCCTTTTTTTTTTTTTCCACAGTTGCACATTGTCTTTAGTTAAGCTATACAGGATGTAATGTGTGCTGATCCTAAAATGTGTCATGAGCTTGGTGTGGAAGGAAGAGATCAACAGGCCTTGTTGAAGTGGCTCTGCTGTGGCTCTGCTGTGCTGTGGCTCAAAGCCAACCTTTGACCAATGCTCTTTAAACAGGCTGCTCTTCTTTGGGCAAAGGCTAACAACACCATGACAAAATCGGGTCAGGAAGCCAACACATGCTGTGGAAGCTTGCTCAGGTATCACTCTATGTCTGGTCTTGTTCCTATCCGTCTATATGCATACTACATATCCTTTTGTCATACATTTGAATTCAAGCCAGAACAGTGTCTGAAGTCTCTAAAGCAGCTTTGCCTTCTCATCTCTGTACTCTCATGTCCACTGATCCAAGACGACTGAAAAGATGTAAGAGGATTCTTGACAGGCCATATAGTAAATGTGACCCAATACTGTCCTGCACCATCACTCTTAAAATTCACCCCCATCAATCATTCAATGGGGGGGGAGGGGGACTGAGCATCCAAGCCCATGAGCAGTCTGGTGTGACATCCAAGGTCATTGGACTCGTACTGAATATGTGAAGCAGCTCAACTTCCTTTTTCCACAGTTAGCGCCAAAGAATGACATCATACTTTGAGACAGAGGGCAATGAGGTGCACGCTGTGCCTCTTTCATGGGGTGTTAGATAAGAATGGGCTGAATGAAGCCTCTCTCAAAACCTTTAGTTTGGTAAGCAATGACATAAGTAAAAGTGTAATAAAATGTTTTGCATGTTAATCAGCATCTCCTAAAATTGCAGAAAATATCTTCATTAATAAAAAAAAAAAGGTGCTCTCAGGTTGCTGTGGCAACAGACGCCTGATTGCATGGGTGTAGTTTTCAAATGCAACCACCAGGAGTCAGTAAAACTGTACTATGTAAGTATGATACCCCAGATTTCTCCTGCTAATCACTACAGAAGTGCAGCAGTAGCAAAAGCTCAGCTTAACAGATCATTTGTCATGCAAAAGCTAGTCCTGGTATCTTGTTTGTCCGTGCTTTTCAGTTCAACAGAAGTACCACGTTGGAATACGTGCAATGATTACATTTTCCTGACATGATCTCTCCAAGGGTGATTCCATATGCCATATATATGCGTCATATACCCACTTCTTAACCATGTGCACAAAAACAACTGAGGAAGACACAAAGGGCTTATGTTTCTGGTACTCGGCATAACATCTAGGAGAGGCATGTCAGTGTTGCATTCTCTCAGTTTACACTATCCTCCGTGTAAGCTGAGATATGACACAGATATCACATATAGCAACTACAGATGAAGCATAGAAAAAAATAAGTATATTCTAAGTAAGAATAAAAAATGCTGAAAAGCCACAGTAAATTCTCAACAGAGACTATGGTTTTAGCAGAACTCACCTGTCCTCATTCTTGAAGACAAACTTCCTCAGCTTGAGGTCACGGAGAACCAGTCCGTTGTCGTGGCAATGTGCCACAGCCGACACTATCTGATAGAAGAGTCTGGCAGCTTCATCCTCCCGCAACTTCTTGCAGGTGCGGACAAAAGAGTGCATGTCGCCATAGCTCCTCTCAAAGAACACATAGGCTCGTGTCTCGCCTAGCAAGATCTCCAGGATTTGGTTAATATGATGGTGCTGGCCCAGGGCAAAGTAGGCCGCCAGTGACTCCTGGTATCGGCCGATGTCAAAAACCTGCAATCATAACAAAGGGAAACATTTATGCTTACAGTCTGCATTCTAGTCAGTCAGACATTTTTTCTTATCTAGAGTGACTTATGAATGCAAACATCTCATTAGGTTGTTTTGGTGTCAAGATCTTAGGGTGAGAACATCTGCCAAACAGTCAAGCTTTTTTCTCTTTCCCACTGGAGACACACAATTAAATCCAACTGAAAGAGCTTCAAATTGCCCTTTAATTAAGCAAAATGTAACCAAAATATGAGCATTCACATTCTCATGACACCAGACTTGTTTTTTTTAATTTTTTGGCATAGGGACTGAGGTTACATAGAGGCAAAGTCAAAGCTTCATGTTAGTGCACAGTATTGTACTGCAGCCTGGTGGTTGCACTGTCCTTTTGTTTCCATAGTAACCCCCCAATTGATTTTCAGTACAACCAGTTCAGGTGAGGGGGGTCCTCCGCTAGCAGTCAATACATATACACCCCACAGCTCTCGAGATCTTAAGTTGTGACCTGAGCTTCCAGCTTGGCAGGAATGATCAATCCTGCAAAAGGGGATTGATTGGTGCTGTATTGAAACCAGCACGAAGCAGATGAGGTCAAACAGCAGTTAGCTCACAGGATGTGCTAAAGGCCATTAATTTGTTATTGCCATGACAAAACATTATCTCAAGTCAAAAGGTACAGATTATTGGATATGTCATGCCTTATGAGTCCAACCGTGCATGTAAATATCATCTCAATCCATCAAGCCACTTGGTGTGGAAAGACTCTGAGGGAATAGTGGTTTATTTCTTATGGTTAGAGAAGTCAATGCTGCAGCCACTGTCACAGCAGCTGGCTGAACTTGTAAAGTTCTCTAGCGTTGGTTGTTTTCCTCTCAATACAACTGTCCTCAAAAGATTTGAATTAATAATATTTGATGTCAAAGATGCAATATTACTATGCTTATACCAAATATAAAACCAAGGCTGAAATGATTATAGCATCACACTATGAAAAAGAGAAGCCATGGGTAAGCTAGAATAGCACTGAGAGGAGTGTGTGCGTGGTTACTCACTCCTTTGTCAACGTTACATCATGCAATCCAAACCACGCAGCTCGCCCCATTCACTTTTTCCATTAGGCTGCTCTGCCAGCTCTCTATTTACAATTCAAACAATTATTCAAAAGTTGAGAGGGGTGGACTTTCTGCAATAGTCAAGACATAGACACCAACTATATACTTCTCTGTATAGTATGTTCAATGCATTTGAGGCAATATATATTGAAATAAAACCAGTCATTCATGTGGCAATGCAAGTGCAATGCAAAGGTGGTGAGCTTGTAAGAGCACTACATTTTGTTCTGAGAGACTATTTTGGGAACATGAAGGTAGGACGACTCCACCACATTGCCTACTAACCTTACATACGAGCTCTTCCCCGCTGTGCAGGTGGGCGGCTCTGAATACGTGATCTCCCTCCAGTGGCTCCAACAAAAGGTAGTCCCCGATGCGGGAGATACAGTGCGAGGAGTCCGGGGTCTCCGGCGGGCTGGGGGACCCGAGGTTGGGGCTGAAACTCTGGTGCGACTCTGCAGTCCTTAAGCAAGATAATTCTTCAAAATCGTGCGATTTGTGCCGCGATCTCCCATAACGTGAAATGTTAATTGGATTTGACCTCTGTATGTTCATGAGGAATAAGTGCGATAACTCCACAATATCGGGGCCTTCCTCCTGCTTGTTCTTCTCCTACTTGATTAGTGGACCACTTTGTTGTAAACTCAGTGCAATTTCAAATCGTCCGATACTTTAGTAATTCTTCAACAAAATACAAAAAAAAAAACAGATGAAGAATTGATTTAGCTGCAGCCTGCTGCTGGAAATGGCAGACTATCAACAGGCAAAGCTGGCTCGTTGGTTTTGATACAAAACGGGGTCTGTAATTTTTTTGCAGTTCAACTGTTCATTTGCCCCACTTTTTTTCCATTCAACAGATAAGGCCAGGCCAAAATAACTGAATTACTGCCCCTAGCCGACTGAAAACCCTTTTCACAGACCTGCTGCAATTTCATTAACGTAAGCAGTGCGAACAGGCAGGACAAAACTGCAACAAAGGCTACCAAAAGTCGGCTTCTACAATGAATGAAGAGAGCTAAGTTAAACCGCAGCTTGTTTGCTAGCTTATCTTGCCGGTTAATGGTATGGCACGTTTCATAAAACGGAAACAATTTGTTGAAAATAGCTTGCAGGCACAGTAAAAAAAAGCAAGAGCAAAATATATAAAGCAAGTTTTGCAAGCTAATTATAGCGGCTGAATTTAGCTGAAATTTAACAGACAAATGATGGCTAGCAGGTGCAGAGCTAACTAGTTAGCTTCCTTGGCTAACTAGTACCAGGTCAGTGCACGGCCTTGTTCCCCAGGATCATATCCATGCACGGCGATTGTCATCTACCACATAAGGAGAAAACCCCATCCGGAAAAACTGCTGTAGCTCTTTGTGTGCGGGAGTCGACGTCCTCTCTCTTTCTCTTGGTCTACTCCAATGGAAGAAAAGTGTCGTCTGTCTATTATGTCTGCTGTTGTAAGGTGCTGGAAGGAAGGAAGGGACGGCCGGCCGACTTTCCCAGGCCTATCCCTTGATTCAGCAGGACATCCTCTCTCCCGTGGTGCCGCTGTGCTTCTTACGTGGCTGGGAATCTAGTCCATTCAGTGCGGAGGGAGGCCAGCCGAGCTGCACACACTGCACACACTGCGCCTGTACAGAGCGAGAGAGCTGCCTGGCGGAGGGGGTTTCTACAGGGGCACGCGCGCACACACGCACGCGCTCACACACATACACTAGCATACCGATCCGCCCCCTGACGTCACTCCCACATCGAAACCCCATTGGCTTCCAACCCGAGTTATAATATGCAGTGCAATCATGTGAGAACCATGTAGTGTGGATACACCCCCAGGAATCTGAATGCATCGCATGCTGGTAAATTGGATGGGGAGGGGGGAGTGGAGGTGGGAGTGAGAGTATAACTACTGTACGTGCTGTGTTACAAATGTGTTTCCTCCTGAAATATCATTCAAGGGAAAGCGAGGGGGGATCCCTACAGTCGTGATATTATTTTTTGCTTCACCACCAGTATGGTGTCATCTAAATGAAAAACACTGAATGCAGCCATTATATTAGACTGTAAACAGTGCAAATGCAGCAAATGGTAAGAATACATGACGTGACAATGGTGTGACTCACTGTTGCACTGCAAGCTTCCTCTTCTGTAAACAAAATTACAGTGAACACAACAACCATGCATTATGATAGTACACAGTGAATAAAATAAATTTACAATACAAACTGCAGTGTAGGAGCATGGAACACACGATGACAAAGAAGCTGTGGTTAAAGCTCTGTGTTTGAGGAAATTGCTTGTTTGAAATGTAAAAGCAAGATATTCATTTTGGTATAATATGGGATTATATTCCAGATTTTTGTGCCAATGTTGAAGAAAAAGACCACATAATTCATTAAGAGCTGGCACATAGATGTGTGCTTTTAAAATGTCTCTTGTAATGAATTCCTGTCTTGCAGAGTTGCTCCCTCGTAATATATTACAAAATGAAAGATGGAAGAGGTTCATTATTCATTGTTCTTCCTAGATTACTGGGGGGTGTGACAGCGGGATTGTGCAATTCCATGTAGGAATCCGGGGCGGTGAGAGGAATGCTTGCAGCTGGATGCAAGACACTGACAGAAGTGTTCGATTTAACCTTTATTCCCTCTGCTTGCAGGCAGTAGCAGTGCACACACGCATACACACATACACGCACACTATTCTAAATCTTCGTTTCTCGCTGCCTGCCTGAATAAGCCCCCGCAACATGGAAATGCATTTTTCACACAGAGGCCTCTCATCTCAGAAATGGTGGTTCACAGTTGCAGAATGTGGCTGCACCCACAAGCTTTTATATTCCAGTCCTCAAGCTTATGTGTATGTATGTTTCTGGGTTGTGTGATATAATCTCTGTGAGTCACCCACTTTATTCTTTGCTATAATGCTTGAACATTCCTCACTATAGAATAGCTTTACTTTTGTTTCACCCATTCAGTTGAGAACAATATGAACTATGGAAAAGTTGCAGGTTGCTACAGTCTGCATAAACACAGTGATACATTGTTACCATAGTACATTTTCTGTTTCTGTTTTATGCCACCACATCCTTGCATTTGCCCATCACTCTAACTCCAAATGGGGATTCTGTTAAGCCTAAACCACAGCTGTGCATGAATCAGAATAATAATCCCCAAAGATTCCTTTTGCCCCCATTCCCTGATACGCTGTGTGACTCATTCGCAGTGAAGAGCAGCACTCGAGAAAATCCATTGAGGTTCATCAGCTCTCCAGACACGCCTACATGCCGAGGAGTAACGGCAGGCTGCCCCAGCAGTGCCTTCCAGCAAGAGCTTATGACTGTGTGTGTGTGTATGTGTGTGTGTGTGTGTGTGTCTGTGTGTCTGTGTATGTGTGTGAGTGTGTGTGTGTGTGTGTGCGCGCGCGTGTGTGCCATTGAAAGAAGATGTGTCCCATGGAAGACTACAGAGGTCAATGAGGACGAGTGAGCATCTCTGAATCCCCGGGTGATGTTACTCACCAACTTACTAATAGGCTGTGTTGCCCTGTAGAAAATGATCTAAGGTCAATTTCCCCTGTAGTGTTGACATTACATAAAGGCTGCAGGGTTTGGAGCCACCAGGGGAATGTGTTTTCCATAGTGGTTGCAATCAAATGAAGTTTATTAGAATGAATCATGAAACTGACTCAAATGAGAGTTGTTTTGCTTGCATTGTACATTCAGAAAATAGCCGATATCCCGCTGTCACATAAAGCAACGGAGCTAGCCAGCTCATGTTGACACCAGCAAGAATCAGTGCTGTCACATCCACACCCTGCGGGTAACTTCCACTGAGAAATTCAATCATATGCGAGAAGATAGATGCAGCGGCACAGGACGAATGAGATCATTCAGAGAGTGTGAGAGGAGATGATATTAGGGAGAGCGAGGCAGGAGGACGTAGGATGGGAAAGCAGGCAGCAGGCAGAACCTGATGAGCGGTGGAGGGAGTGGAAGAGAAAGGGGAAGAAAGAGAATGAAAGTGACAGAAAGTGTTGTTCCTCCCCAACGTCGCCTTTTGAATAGAGGGGAAATACTTTCTGTCAGCTAGTGAGATGCCAGCTGGAGAGTTGAGCAGAGGAACAAATATTAATACAAAATTGTACTGAAATGTGGGAGTAAAGGGCACCAAATCAAACCAATGAGGCAAAGATGCTCAACAAGGCAAACATGACACTCACTTTGAGTCATAATGAAAGTGCTGACATCAAGTTAATATCTGAGGTATTTTTAGATTTGTTTTGACTGCACACCCTGCTCCCATGAATTCTTTAGGTTTATTTTTATATTTACTGTTGAGAATTATACAAATTCCCATGATGCTCATTCTTTTTATGACCCATAGTGAGCGTGTCGGTACTGGGCAACAGCTGCAATACCCTTCAATTTCAAGTGAGAGGAAAAAAACAAGTTATTTTGGGGATGGGTACATGTGCCACATTCTGCCCTCCATGGCGCTGTGGGACCTAAGGCCTGTTTTCAACCAAGAGACTGAGGGAGAGCACTACAGATTCCAGGGCAGGGATGAAGAGAGGAAAGAAAACAGGGAGTGGGGTGGACAATGTTGCACTGATGATACGATGATGCTCACATTTCCTCCCATTCTTTTTTAATAATCTGCTTGATACAGCAGCTCGTCATACAAGAATTGCAATCATAAAGAGTAACGCACTTACCACTGCAAGATTTTTTTTTTTATATCAATTTAAAATCAGATATACCCATTAAAATGACATGTTATACAATGGAAGAGCTCTCAGTGGCAATTGTGAAAATGCATACTATCATTTTCTACATGTTAAGAGGTTCAAAAGTGGCAATTTTCAGTCTG
This sequence comes from Seriola lalandi dorsalis, assembly GCF_002814215.2. NCBI lineage: Eukaryota > Metazoa > Chordata > Actinopteri > Carangiformes > Carangidae > Seriola > Seriola lalandi. The sequence goes on along the minus strand of NW_019525453.1, from coordinate 2,989,824 downwards.
ATAGATGCAGTGTCCTCGTTTCTTTTCAGACAATGGAGACATTTAAAGTTCTGTTGCGAACTATACAGCACATCTATAGAGGGACAACCTCTATTATTAATCCTCATAGATGGATGGATGTCAATGGAACCTGTAATATAGATTTAAAACTTCCATTTGCACAATATCGACAATTGATGCAAATTCAGACTCATCAAAGTGGGTCAGGACAGTACACACACAGCCAAAGCCTAAAAATGCTCTGTGCTGTATGATACATCGGATCAGAAAAGCTTTGACCCCTCCACAGTATTTAATAACTTCGCCACAGTGCAAATTAATGAACACATTGCATAAAAAACCGTCCAGTCAGCATCCGACTTAACCCCCAGGGCCAGTTGAGCAGATCAAATAAACCCTGGCACTTCCGCTGACCTTAATTCAACCTGCTGGCTCCTGACCAACAGTTTATGCGCTGCTACATTAGACAAATCAAAATGAAAATACCCTGTACTGATGAACCCAGGATGTACTGCCCGGAGAGTTTTTTCGGTGAGACATTTTTCCGCTTTCCTCTCTGAGGCAACAGGAAGAATGAGTGGCTGTGAGTGGCAGGTCACGCAGATGAGACCTCCTCTGCGTGGAGAGGAAGGATCTTGGCTCGAGGGGGAGACAGGATTGGCGTCACTGGCTTGGATCTCTCCTTCATGAAGTCAGACAGCTGAGTGAGGACTTGTGGCAGCTCTGTCACTGGACAGGGTGACTCACTCACTCATAAGTGGAGAGGTTAATAATAGTCATACATTAGATCCGCAGAAGTGAAATCACTCAGCTTTAGCAGCTTAAGCTTTCCAAATGGCTCAGCAGCAAAGCAAAAACGCATTTCACCGCCTTCTCTTTCTCTCATTTACGTGACCATTTATAGGTTTCGATGGCAATAAAATGAATGTAAATGTCCTCAAGATAAATTACTCTCTGTTTGAAGGAAAATAATTATTTCATATCATTATTTTAATATGCAGTATGTATATTTTCAAGCGACAGGCACATTAAGGCATCAAGCAAGATATGTCAGAACTGCCAGGAAAATGGAAGAAAAGCCGGGCAAATACAAAATCAGTGGTTCTGTGATTCGTGTTTTCTTCCTGCTCAGTCTGACAGCTGACATTGTCTTCCCTGTGTAGAAAATATTTCCTGGCACTGCTACACCTGCATGAAACTGCTTAAAGCAGACCAGGCAGATTTATTAAAATTCCTGAACACTTGACATTTTGGTGACGCAAGGTGAAGACACCAACATTATACTGCATTTGCTGGTGATGAGTCAGTCGCAACTTTCCTAGTCCTGCTGTTTGGAGGGGAGTCATGGCAGGGGACCCAGTATGGTTATGGAAGTGCACTCAGTATGCAGTATTACAGTATAATGCCATGCCTTATAAACAATGTTATTTGGATCAAAAAAATGTTTGGAATCTGACTATCTGGATTACCTTTCTCTTATAAATACATGTGTACAGCATAGTTTCCATCATGCTATCTGATAGTGTTTCAGTTCATTTAGATGGTAACGTTTCTCTCCAGTGGTGTGGTCTGTTGGGTTAGAAAACAGCTCTGGGTGAAGATCTTTAATACTTAGAAAAGTACAAATAAACAGCCGGTGGCTCAATGGTTATCACCGTTGCCTCAGAGCAAAGAAGGTGGTTTTTGTGTCAAGTTGGATTCTTCTCTGTATTCTTATGTGGGTTTGCTCACACAGTCCGAAGAAGCTTAGGTGAATTGCAGTTTACAAAGATGTGAACTTAAAAAAAAGAAAAACAGGCTAAAACCCAAGGAAAGAATCATACAGTAAGAACAGATGTGCAGGCAGAGCCAAAAAGCCAAGAGGCTTATTGTGAGGCTCCTCTTGAGCAAGGCCGGATTACCAACCAGGCAAAGTGGGTATTTACCCTGCATGGGGGCCCCAGACCATCAGGGAGCCCAAAGGCCCCGGGTTCACTGTTGTGGTAATCTATTAACTGCAAGTTTGTTTGGTAATACTTCAAGCATCACTAAAGAACAACATGAACTGAAATGATAAACAATGATGACAATGATGGTGATAAAAGCAATGATTACTGGTGCAGCAAGGGCACACATGCACCTCACTTCTGCCCCAATAGAATTCCAGAGAGCTTGCTATAGAAATGGTGAACTGCTCTAAAGCTCTTGAAAATGCAGGCTGAAGTTGATGACTGTTCCTGGACTGTTCATATTTGTGAAAGTATAATGAAACAGTTTTTAAAAACTGAGGCTGGAGTGTGACGTATAAACTGGACAACATGGAGTAGAGATTTGGACGCTGAGAAAGGCAGATCTTGTAAACAGGAAATCTGTGCGATAGAGTCACATCATGCACAAAATAGAAATCCAAGAGATCTCTACTGTCATAAAAAGAAAAATGAGGTGATGCACAGTAAAACCCCAGATTTCAGCCATAAGAATTACGTCACAACGGTGATAGGCTTCCTTTCATTATATCCACCCCCTGTATAACATGTCCTATAGCCTGACATGAGTATAATGCTGTGAGCATCTGTATATTTTGTGGCATGCTTGTATGAAACAAACTGACACAGCAGTGTTATTTTCAGATGGCTTGTAAGAAATCATGAATGGTACTGTGGATGAAAGCAGTCCAGAAATAAAATGCAATATCTGTAACTATGCAAGCAGCTATTGTGTCTCATGTATCGTGCATTTTTGGTCACACTGAAGGGATATTCACGCTGTAGAAGGTCACTCGAAACTGGTCTTTTTCAGTGATTCAGAGGATGTATGATGAGCTACGAAATGACGAGAGCACACTGTCCTTGTCTGGCCTCTACATGAGAACACACACACACACACACACACACACACACACATACACACACACACACACACACACACACACACACACACACATCACTGCAATTCATGCAACATTCAAGCTGCTGCCATGGCAACCTGTCTCCATCCCCCAGGGAATATTGTACAGGGCCGCAAACATCAACACAAACACACACACACACACACGCGCACACACACACACGCGCGCACACACACACACACACACACTCACACACACACAATATTACACACACAGTGAAATACACATAAGGGACCCCATGCTCTAATCTCCTGGGAAAGAACACTCTGCTCACTTTATGAGCGATTTTGTACCAAAAGGTGCGTTTCATGCCTGCTTAGAAAGGACAATTATGGCAAGGAGTCATGATTCACTTTCCTTTTGCTATACCATGCATCATGATGTAGTCACAGAGCTCCATCATAGCATGATTATGGTCGGCTTACTGCCACTTCCATCATCTAAAGTGAATTACAGCTTCATTATGCCGTATTCATTTTCTATGCAACAACGTTTTTCCCCATGTTTTTTTCCTGATGGGTTGGAACAGTCTCTGAAACAGCTTTTAGACCATGCGACATTAAAACTGAAATCCATACAAGTGAAATCCATTTGGGTGAGGCAGCAGCTTGCGCTCTATTCAATTTGAGAAGAATGTTGTGCAATTATTTTATGCTATTATTGTGCAGAACAATCAGACAGTTTGAGTCGCAGGCAGCATGTGAAAGCAGCCGACTCTGAGGTGGGGATACAGCAGTGAAGTAGACGCTGATGAAGTGCTGGCGAGGACATCACTTGCTACTGCACTTCATCACTTCAGCTCAACTTCCTGCCTGTGGTGCTGCTGTGTCTCATGTGACAAGCCTAGACTCTGTGTTTGTACCTACCAGCCACTGGCAGGTGCAGATACACACACACACACACACACACACACGCACACACACACGCATATATTGCTGCTTTGAAATCCCACTTCTGTGCAATCACTCATTATACTGTGGGTGTCAAACAACCCCTTGTTGAAGACAGTGGGGATAACTGCTGCATGACAATCAGTTCAAACAAACAAGGTTCTCTCCCTGTTTACTCTAGACATTGCCTTTAAGAAAAATCAAACTGGCAGAAGTCTCCTATTGTGCTGTGAAATCTGTAAGGGGAAGTCGTTGTTGTAAAATGAGAATCTAGGTCATGCAAGATTGAGGGCAGCAGATATCAGATAAGAGCATGCATCATTTAGTTTAAAAAATATGAATAGTTAGATGAGAGTCGCAGAGGGAATGCTTGCCTTCTGTAGCAGTTTCAGAGATTCTTGTGAGGGCTGTTTGGCGCACTGCTTTGAATATAGCATGAATTCACATATTGGGGGATGTGCAGCTATTAAGATAATAATTGACTCTCGTCTCAAAAGGCCTTCGCTTCAGGCGAAATAGCCTCAAGCCTGACTGAGACAAACAAAGAGGGTGGATACGGGGAGAAGGAGAAAGGGAGGAGTGAAGGACCTGTGATTACCGTCACAGTAAGCAACATTAACAGCATTAGCTGTGACAGTAATGATCTGTTTCTACCATAGCTGGCTAACAGAGGCTGGCATGTCAAACAAACCATGCCTGTGGCAATCAGCACTGGGCATGGGTCAATGTGTTTAGCATACCATTACAGCTCAAATGACTGCAGTCTGCTACCACAGCATTTGTGGAGGCCAGCACAGAGGAATGCTTACGCTCGTAGGTCCTTTTTCTTCCTCTCTCTATATTTTTGAAAATGATGACTTACATAGGAATGGATAATGAGAAGGGCTGTCATGTCTCTGTGCTCAAAATGCTCTGGAAAGCCCTCTGATGAAGGCTCAGATATCCATTACCCTAACCTTTCATACTGTCTGCCAGAAAGGCCCTGTAACTCATTTGAAGTCTGATTTTAGATAACTGTCTAAAGAGGAATATCATAAAGAGACAGGTGGGTGGAGCATTATAGCAGACTTTTGAGATATCATCTCAGTGATTGCATCTTTGATGGTTTTTTCTCCTCAGAACAGGACAACCCCTTCTGCAGCACACCACTGCAAGTGTGTAAGCACAGATCAGGAGATAAGGCTGAGAACAGATCAGCTGCTAGTTTCTCAGTGTGGCACCTTAGCTTTCCCTTTCTGCTGACTGGGACAAGCTTTGGTTTAATGCTGACCTCACAGGTGTGTGTATGTGTGTGTATGTGTCTGTGTGTGTGTGTGTGTGTATGTGTGTGCGTGCGCGTGTGTGTGTGTGTGTGTGTGTGTGTGTGTGTGTGTGTGTGTGTGTGTGTGTGAGTGTAGGTAGATTAAAGTGAAAGAGAAAGTTTAGCCTACTTGCGTTCCCACCAGGTTCTTTTGTTTTCGAACGTCTAATGTCACCATCAGGCCCTCATCATCAATGTTTTCTGTTAACAGTGAACAAAGTGTTCATGAAAACAAAGTCAGGAAAGGTGATGTGTTCAGGATGCAGAAGACTCATGTTATTTTACCCACAGATTCACACAGATACATTTCCATTTTCATATAATTTAATTTTCTCTAAGATCTAATTACTCTTCCTCCCTTTCATTTCACACACATATGTTCATATGCGACACACAAAACACACACACACACAACCACACACACACACACACACACACACACACACACACACACATACACACACACAGATGCAAATAACACAAGCATGATGTAATTATTGCAGCCTTGGAAAATTCTTCCCATTTCCTGCTGAGGAATGGCCTGCAAATGAGAGCAACTGTTGTAACATAATTAAAAACAATCACCAATAAAAATGCAGGAGGCATATTTCTATCTCTGTTGTAATATAATGAAGTGTATTCTATGAGGATCAAAAACACTGGAAATTGCGTAGTTCAGCCAGCAAGTCTTCCCATGTGGATACAGTCATCTGGTTGATTTTACAAAGTTGCTGTGTGTGTACTCTAGGAAAGAAGGGAAAGACATTTCCTTCACAGTGCTCTCCATCAGACTAAACAGATGTTGTAGTCACATCCCACCCTGACCGCTGACATCACCATTAGCTGTGTTGATGAGCCATTGTTTTCTCTGAATTAATTCAGCTGTGATGAGCATTTGGACAAAATGTCCATTATTGCTAAAGAAAATGTGATTTTAAAGAACTATTATCCGCACATTTAGACCATTTTGCTTTCATCTAATCTCACAAGTGCCGAGAGTAATACCCATGTTTGATCATTAACAATGACAAAGAATGTTAATGAGGATCATGATGACAACAGTGACTCCAACAACTGCACTGCTGCTGTAACAGATGACAATTATTATGATCATGATGCTGAGGATGGTGATTAGAGCAATGTGAGGCTCACGTATTCAACTTTTCCTCAAAAGCAACAAAAGCCCGCAGACATGGGCCGCCACCTTTAGTATCTAATATCATTCTCTGAAATGTGTCTCATTGGTGCAATTCTGCATCAGATGTGGCACAGCTACAGCACATATTGTTGGCCTGTCAGAGATGTTGCGGTGTAAATTACTTTGGGGATGTAGTTTGGATATGGTGTATTATTGCTCAGAAATGTGCCACGAGTGCCAGCGGGCCAGTGCATTATATGAAATCTGACAGATGGCTTTCTACAACCTGTGCAATATGTTGAGGTGACCTCTCTGACTTTAGATGTAATAACTGCCAAAGAAATGAGGGAGCGAACCAAAAAGCAATCTCCTCAGACAGACAGTGATAACATCACACTTTGGAGGCGCAAAAAAAAAAAAACTGGATTGAAAGAAAATATCAAATATTATACAACAATGGTTCGCAGATGTCGGTGTAATAAGTCTTTCACTTTGTATCGATTTCAGCAGATTGAAGTACGAGATATGTATGGTAGTAGAGTGTTGCTGTGAGGCCCTAACACTAGAAGTTCCTTTCAAGATATTTTTCATACATGATTTGTGGGTGATGTTTGCCAGGGTGATGACATATTTAGGACAAGAACATTCATGTTAATAATATATTAACAGTATCATCAAACATCTGTGTTTGCTTTCAGATCTAGCCAATAACTAATGACTAACTAAATGCATTTTATGTTATGTTTATGTTTCAGTGCTTTGGTCAAATTAAGATCATTTAGATACAGATGTGTGGTGCTGCTGTTACACTTTATAATAAAGTACTCAAAATGCTGAGTATAGGAACAAGTCAGACATAATTAATGAACTGCTTACAACTAGTCCCTGAATAACTCTGAACATGGACTATACAGTAAATAATAGTTCATATATATATCTGCAATATCCATTATTTTTCCTAATTAATATAATCTTTCTATCTTGCTTTGGATTTTAAAGATTTATTTGAGTATTCTTGCCTTTCTTGTGAGTTTACGTGAATAGGCTGACAGGAAATGTGAGGAGACAAAGAGATGGGAGGATGACATGCAACAAAGGTCCCTGGTTAGATTCAAATTGGGGGTGCTTTGTGGTTTACATGGCCCCCATTCAGGTTTTTTAAATATAGTCTGTATAAACATGTAGGTGGAGGTGTGATGGTGTTTTGTGTAAATGTTTGTCATGACTCGATTTATAGATCTTTTATGCTGCTGTATTTTTTAATGTATAAAACCCATAAATAAATAAATAAACGTCTCAAATGTAAGGATACATTCTGTACTTTACTGTGCTTATATGAAGCAGTCTTTTCGTATGGATGATCAAGATGAAACACTAAAATCATGTGCAACACCAGCAGGTTTCATACGGCAAGCCGTCAACTAATCTGTAATTTGTGCTGAGTTGCCTTTTCACAGCAGTTTCTCTCAAACTGTGATGGAACCTTTCTGCAGAAGAAGACGTGCTCCGCTCCATTGTGGAAAAACTAACAGGCCAACTCTGAGCCAGCCCCCAGCCCTGTCTCTGTGTTACAATGAATCTGACTCAGGCTTCCAGAGGAATGAATGGCTGCTGCCTGCTCACTGCTTCTCTCTCTCATGGCCCACTGCCAGAGCTCTAATTTAAGCTCCAGGCCTTCTGCTGGGAGAGGGGGAGTGTAGAGGAAGCCTAGCCCAAGCAGAAGTGCAGCGGGTGGGGGAGAGTGCTGGGCCCTACTCCCTAGAGTGGAATTGATGGCTGTTAAGCTCATCAATGGGGATGAGTCATCTGATGCAGCCAGCCGCTTGATTCCTCCTGGTCTGCCTGCCTGGAGCAGAATCAAAATGCTCAGTTACTACCTGCTCTCTCTGGTGGATCAGGCCTTTTAGAAAACAAATGATAAGGTGCAACTTCCACAATGCACTACTCTTGAAACCGAATTAATGATTAGTGCTGGTTTGTACCTCTGCATTGCAACACATTTTTCTGATAATTTCTTGAGTGTTTGCATAGTCACCAGAGCCAAGGACTTGTGTGTGTATTCATGTGCATACTCATGCAGGCCTGTATGTGTGTGTGTGTTCAAAACCAGTTAAGCAACAATTTCCATATCCGTCTAATTCTCAAAGGTCAGAAGCTTTTAGGCAGCCAGCAGTAGGCTGATGGCGGTTGGCTGAACATGCATCTGATTCCATTTGGGCTGGTTTCAGTTTCAAAGCCTCCCACTTTCCTGTCTCATAATCACTCCTACAGATTTTCGCATCAATTCGGGCCGCAGCTCAGACTGAGATGACTTCTGATCAACAACAGGCAATCGTGATGCCTAAAAAATTTTCACCGCGGTCTCAGAAGGGTGTTTGGTGTTCGCACAATCCTCTATGATTGCTTAAAATGATTGAAAATGGCCGCAATGGGAACTCCAATACACTGTTTTGGTCTGAAATTTCCATTCCTTCAGCAGAATCCAACATTGCCTTTCTCATCTCCATGAACTGCAATATATCTGGGTGGTGACTGGTCTGTAAATGCTATCTTTAAATTCTGTGGGAAGCATGTTACCATGACTGCTAGCTGGCTGCCAAGTGTTGTGTGATAGCATCGATTGAAGCAGATAATAGCTATGAAGCAGGAGCACAATGTATAAAGCTTTATCACGTTCATTTTCATGTACGCTTCTCACTTATCAAGCCACTGCAACCACAAACACATCTCAGTGCTGCTACAGGTCATTATGCCCTCTGCATGTCCTCTTAACTCTGTATGTGTGTGTGTGTGTGCGTGCATGTGCCACCGTGCATTTGCACAATCTTGTTGGTGCCGCAGGAATGTTAAAAGCCCTCATTATCTCTATGGAAAATGTGTGATTGCTGACCAGAGTCATGTTGACATGTCAACCCTATTATGTGCTATCAGAAAGCATTGGAGCTCTGGGACTGAACTGTGTTAAGAAACCATTAATAAAATTAAGAAAAAAAAGAAGTAAGAGTTAGTGTGGGATGCAGGTAAACATGTTTCAAGACTGTGAAAGGTGAGCAAGAGAAAGATGTGTAAGACAGTAATAAGAGAAAAATAAAAATCCCCCTCTATGTTGCTATTTGCAGCATCCTTGACTGCCTACACCCTTGATCTGTAAGACAAGCTGCCCACCAGACACGTGTTTGGGCTGAAGTCTAAGCTTAAGAGTCGAGGTTGGTTTCTCTTCTCTTCTCTTCTCTTCTCTTCTCTTCTCTTTTCCTCTCTTCTCTTCTCTTCTCTTCTCTTCTCTTCTCTTCTCTTCTCTTCTCTTCTCTTCTCTTCTCTTCTCTTCTCTTCTCTTCTCTTCATCATCGCAACACACAAGTACTTCAGCAGCACAGGATACAGTGTGTGTAGTTTCCACTGCTTTCATAAAAGGGGTTTCCTCTTGATCTGAATATATACTTGAACACGTGCTGGAAACATATGCATATATGATATATATTGCATGTGCCAGTATCCCTGAGCACACTCTGGATATAAAGGGGAACACTGCAAATAAGATTAGACTGTACATGCATGCAAAATAAAAAACCGCACACATCTTTAAATATGCAGAGTTCAGACTGTAGATTGAGTTCATCCACGCTCACACATGCAGACACGCAGACGAACACACAGGAAGCCCTGTAGTGACTCAGTGCCACAATGATTTAGGTTCAGAATGGCAAAGGAGTGCTCATGACTCAGACTTTCCACTGTGGCTCCCACTCTCCCAGTGCAACTTTGTGTGTGTGTGTGTGTGTGTGTGTGTGTGTGTGTGTGTGTGTATGTGTGTGTGTGCAGGTGTGTCTTTATATGTGTGTTTGTGGTGTGTGTAGCATGTCTGCTGCTGTTCATATTACCACTGTGCTTGCTCTGGGGCTTTACCAACCTAAGTGGATCACAGCACGATCTCTCTTTCTTTCTTCCAGCCTTCCTAATGTCGTGTGTGCCCTATTTATGCTCCATGTATGTAGGAGATAGCTAGCGGGCTGATGTGAGCATGGGGCAGGATGCGAGATCAGAGAGCATATGGTGGCACACAGCACAGAGTCAGGGGTTTAAAAGAGAAATCTTTATTCCCACCTTTACAGAGCTTCAGCTTTGCTTAAGCCCACCATGTGACACACTGCAACTATCAGAACACTGAATGAATTCTCGACTGCGTCTGCACAACAAGCAGCTTCAAAGTGCAGCAGCGCTTTAGCTGAGAGTTCTTGGCTCAGACATCAAACGTGGTACCACTGTAACTTTGCCATAGATGAAAAGGACAGGATTTTCCTTACAGTGTAATACCTGGAGAAAGTATCCTTTGATACGGCTCTGAGGACCAAATGAATCAGCCATTATGGTGTGTCTCTTTCAAACAGAGAACAGGCATGTCTACCAATTACATGTGGCTTCTTTGCAAGTCAGATGATTACATCACATGAAGATTTCATGCAGGCTCTGGCTTTACTGTCTCACCGATTGACTATTAGGCCAGAAATACTGTAAACTTGATTGAGATTTGTGGTAACGCTGAATGTTGCTGAACAATTAAATTCAATTGTCAAATTGTTTTCTTACACCTCTGTCAAAACACAGCGAGGAGATAATTCAAAATACATGGTTACCACATTAAGTTTCATGACTATGCATTGTGTGGAGTTATTGTTCTTTAAGTCTGCTGTCAGTCTTTGGTCTGGTGGTTCTGGACTGCTGTGTCACGTGGTTTCCTGCTGACCCGGTCACGCGGTATTGGGTGCTCCTTACTGGAAAACAGGAAGCACAGGTCTGTGGTGTCTCACAAGCCTCACGTGTCTCTCTGAAGATGCTAGTGGGCTCATTTATAATGCATTAATGGACAGGACAACAGGAAAGCATGTCTCCTGATGGGGGAGTACTAGAGCACTTCCATTCATCATGGCTGGATACAGGCTCACAGCAGACAGACTTATGATGTAGCTGCTTGGTTCTTGCCAGTAGAACAGTGTCGATCGATAATTTTCCAGTCCATTAGGAAAAACTACAAATGTAGCAAGAGTGGAAATCACAAAAGTTTGGCATGTAACGAACCCCTACACATTCCTTCTGATACTTTTCAGCAATTTTGGACACGCCCAGTCTTTTAGAAATAATTCTGATGTAAAGTTTTGCAGTTTTTGCCTCAGCCCCGAGCGCTGCAGCCTGCTGTCTTTCCAATGTTATGTCTCTTGTTGTGGCTATGATCAGAACATGATGCAAGACAGGGCGATGAGTGAGAAACATGTGGCTGGTGGCTCGGCTTTGCCCGGGGAGAGGGACCTCACCTTGATTGTTGCTGATGAGGGCTGACTTCACTCCAGGCACTTAGACACCAAGCTGTGCTCAAGCCCAGAAAAGATACAGGGCACATGACGAGATTCACTTGAACTGCTAAGAAAGCAAGGATGTCCCATGTTTTCAAAGAAGAATGCACAAGTGGGCACTGAATCTGCAACCTTCAGCAACAAATTACTGCCACAATGACACAAGGATCAAACCGAGGCTTCATGCTAATCTTAAAAATGTGACTATGTTCGCTTGTCAGTGGTAAGACGAAGTTAAACTCATCTTGTGTGCGCACACTATCAGACACGCTAATTATCATCTTCTTTCTTATTATGTATCTGTCCAAGTGCTTCAATGGGATTTAACTGTCTCAGTTTTAGGATGGCTTTAATGCTTGGATGGGAATTGATTCTTTTCTTGGAAGCCATTCCTCCAACTCAGACAGGCAGAGGCAAGCTATGAACTGCTGCTCAGTACTTCAGAGGAAAAAGGTTAAACTGATTCTTCTCTGCTAATTCAATCCCGTGGAAGTTGGGACTATATGCGCACATGAGCTCATGTGGTTGTGTGTGTGTGTGTGTGTGTGTGTGTGTGTGTGTGTCTGTGTGTGATGTGGACATGCGAGTGGGTGTGGAGTGTGGCTAGTGGGTGCAAAATTAATATGTTGGCCTCCGGTTTATGTTTTTGTTTTTCCCCAACAATGCACACTCTGGCTGTAAACACCATCTCCTCGTTTTTGCATAACAAAAACAGGGCAATTATCATCATAACCACAGTGTTTCCTGCCATTCTGCAGGGGTCATCCTCTGGGTCACGCTGAGATGAAAACCGGTGAAGAAAAGGCAGCAACATTTTAAATACTTGACTTTTTCTTGGTGAGTTTGTTCTGGTCATTAATCAGTCACACTCAAATGCTTCAAAGCGCAGCCGCTCTCAAGAGAATGATCACCATAGCTCCTGACTTATTAGCAACATAGTTTATGAGTTAAAGCTAATGCATTACCCCAGAGGGCTCACGCTTGGCATAGAAAATGATCTCAGTAGTACATCATGTGTGCCTTCATAATGACATGATGAGTACTCATTGACATGCACACGAAGAGTCAGGCACACATGTATGTACATGCATATATCCACACATTCATGCAGTTATGCAGCTCAGTAAAGACACGCAAATAGTAAGTGGACCCAGCAGCATATTTGTTTGTATGTATGTGTGTGTGTCTGTGTGGGTGTCACTCAGCAGGCCTAGTTTAATAAATGGTTGTGGGTTTCAGACACAAATACAGTTGCAGCCATTTGACTTCCTACAGCCCAGATAGCAGAGGTTATATCAGTTCAGAGAGCACAGTAAGTGTCGCTCTTATACATCATCACTTGAATGACAAAAATAAGAACCTGCTCGTGTCTGACCTCTCCATTCTCTTGTTTTATAATCCAGTCTTTCACTGGAAGGGTGTAATTGTGTTGAAAATTGTGGCTTTTGCATAAATTCATTGTTTCAAGGTCAGCTTTGAGGCTCAGCAATTAAACATGAGTGAACTCATAAATGTGTTGCACTAGGGGGAGGAGACACCTCAATAAAACCTAATTTGTTGTGAATATGAAAGTTATTAAATTCCAACTTTTGATCTGCTTTGCATATTTTGTGCTCATTACAGCACGAGAGGAAATACCTCCTTTGCATATTTGAAGGAACAAGAACAAGAGAACAAGGGAGTGAAACAGGGAGACAGAGAGGAAGGGAAAAAAAGAGGGAGATTACATGCTGTTGGCCTCTATAATGAGATTGTCGTCATATATTCCAACCAACCTTAATACCTCTCTGCAGTGTTTGAAGATTGTGTTTCCATTTGGGCCAGCTTGGACGGACTGATTAATCACTTTTTAATCAGGATGCCTCAGTGAATAATTCACCCCTCGAACATCTTTTGAAGCACCAGGGCGACAGTTTTAAATCTACTGGGTCTCAGTTCCTCTGCTTCCAATATTTATCGCAGAGACAGAAAAGTAAATGTTTGATTCCTTTACACTGTTGCAGTGGTTATATACTGCATTGCAGTAAAGTATGGCCAATAGCCAACAAGTGACAGTGTTATATGAACTGTTCATCCTTTCAAAGTAAACACAACCTCCTAAAATTTGATATATTACTCACTCAATCACTCTGCCTCTCTGTTTCTGTCTTATTGTTTCTTTGGAAACACAAACCTGTTAAAGAAGAAATCTTTATGCCTATCTGCACATCACTTTACAGAGATCTACCTCTGATGCCGTATTCTCTTTCTGACATTGTCTCACACACTTCAGAGTGGCAAACATGTGAAGACGTAGCTTGTGTGCATCACTCCGGGGTGGTTTGTATACACTTTACATAGATTTACATCATTTGATCCTGAGAGATGATCCACTGGCACAGATGGCATGATGGCAAACTCCCCGGTTGTACGTCACACAGGAGAGCAGAGTCTGAAAACTGATTAAAATTGAACCTCATAATTTGTTTTATTTGTTTATGTGCCCACTGTGATGTGGGTGGCTGATGTAAGGTGTGAGAGGCATATGACAATGATATGTGTGTGTGTTTTGGTGTGTAACATAAGTATGTACATATGTGTGTACACCCCTGTGCATTATTCAAATGTTAAGTAATTACAAACCCAGCCAGTTTAATACTATTTTGTTTGTTTTTAGCCAAAGCCCAAGAAGAATGAAGTAAATTTGAAAAACAGAAGTTTTTAGTGAAGTCATTTGTGAGGCCTGTTTTAATATTCTGTATGCCTGCTTTTATTTTTGATGGCAGATTCGAACCTCCTGGGCATGGATGATACCAGTCTTGCACAAATCTGCAGAGAGATGTTCTGCTTCTTCACAGATGATTCTTCTCAGCTGCTCTTTGCTGGAGGGGTTTTGTTGCTCTACCTTCTGCTTAAAAATAGTCCAAAGATTTTGTATTGGATTCAAGTCGGATGACATACTTGGCCAGGTCATAGTTTTCACTCTTTTTGTTCTTTACAAACTCTACAAACTACAGATTTCTGCAGTGGGTTTGGGATCATTGTCAAAAAGTTCCTCTCCTGCCAGGCGTCTGGAGATCCTGTGAGTCATCTTTTCATTCAGTGTTTGGGTAAACAAACCAGCAGTCATTGTGCCATCTATAAATGTCATCTCCTCTACACCTTTTGCACTCATGCAGCGTCATATCAGCACACTCCCACCTCCATGTTTCACGGTAAGCACTGTGCAGTCACTGTGGCTGTCCTGGCCAGGTCCATGCCGAACATGCTGGACTCCATCTGATCCAAACTAATTTATTTTGGTTTCATCTGACTAAAGAATGTGCTGCCAACATTAATCAGAGCTCTTTTCATGTTCTCTGGTAAAGTTTAATCCTGCAGATTTGTGCAGTTTTGTGACCAATGGTTTTTCTTCTTGGGTGCTGTCTGCAGAGGTCGACCTCATCTAGGTTGACTTCATACAGTGTCCCTCTCACTGTCTGATCAGTCACTGAAACACCAGTTTCCACAGATAATCCTTGCGCCTAGTCAGAAGCTCTGTTTTTCAATGCAAGGTTGTATAAATGTCAAATTGTGTGTGGTGTAATTTTTAATAAAAAATAAAATTAAAATAAAAAATAATAATATTGGGGCGTCGAGTGGCGCAGTGGGTTGAGAAGGTGCCCCATATGTAGAGGCTGCAGTCCTCACTGCAGCAGGCCTCAGTTCAAAGCCCTTTACTGCATGTCATTCCCCCTCTCTCTGCCTCCCCATTTCCTGTCTCTCTCTACTATCCTGTCCAATAAAGGCACAACAGCCCAAAAAAATATACTTTGAAAAAAATAATATTAACCTGAGGTGTACAAATCTTTAAACTTTAAAGCTGCTATAATCAATATTTCTATATTAACAGTGGATCACATGAGTGCTTTGCTCATGGTGATGAACCCACAGAGAATTGTGCTGTTTGCTAATACATTTCCATATCAATGTAAAAGGTGTTGATATGTAAATGTATACTGCCCATAAAAAGGCCAAAGAGTCAGTTATTACGTACCATATGTCCTTTTGTTTTGCAGATATTGCAGCACACCTTTCTTTGTGAAAAGCTAGCAGCTTGTAAAACTGTACTTTCAAAGCGGTTCCTCCAAATCTGTTTCTGTTGCAGATCTGTACGGGCTTGAGTATCTGCCAGAGTTTCGTGTTGTTATCACAGGCCAGATGCTCCGAAAGCACCAGGATCATCCGTGGGTTATTCGTTTACCAACATTACCTTGACTATGCTTTGTTGCCTGGCTGAGCACCATCTTCTTGTTGCTAAGAGAGCTGTTCACTGCCATCGGCTCACCTCACCTCAGCTCACACACCACATCACAGCACTCCTAGAGGAGAAAGGGCTTCTTTTTTTTTTGTTTCTCCTCCCACGTTCTCTTATTTTGTCTGCCTCTCTCTCTCGTGGCAGATTATTCATTCAAGAGCTAAAAGTCAAAAGTTTATCTGTGTCTTTCTCAGTGTGTCTCCACGGCTCTGTCAGTCTACCCCCACCTCCCCTCTATTACGCTCCCCTTTTATCATCTCCCCTCTCTCTGAGTTGAGGCGGGGAAAAATTCATGATACTTGTGATGTTTCGCGGAAAAGGGGAACAGAGCGGCACAGAATAGTCCGTCGGCCTATCAGTGTGCATGAGTCATGCTGCTGCCACAGTTAGAGAGACTGAAATGAAAGGGCAACAGAGTCAGAAAGTCAGCGCAACAACTAAAAAGAGAATAATTCACGAGGGAGACAAAAATAAAAGACATCGGATGGCAGATTCGTGCAGCCGGTGACCTCAAGGAAAAATGACAAGGAGGGCCAGCATCCGCAGTGGGAAGACCTACCGATAACTATCTCGGCATATGATTTGTGAAAGAGTTACCAAATTGAAATTAGAGTCCTCAGTATCAACCTCGAGCCATCGGCGTGCTTCTCCTTCATCACTGCCATCTTATCAGCTTTGTCTTCCCCCTGAGTAGGGTGACTGTGTTTTGCATATGGCCGGCAGGTTTTGCATGAGGGCCACATTATTGTCACCTTGCTGAATTGCATTATAGAAAGTAAGTGAAGGAGACGCCAGATAGCGAGAAAGGGAGAGGGAGAGACATTCTTCTCCAGGCAGGGGTGAATTCAATCTGCACTTACTAAAGGGTGAGTTCCTGTCCTGCCCTCCTGCGAATCAGCCTTCAGACTTCAGCGAGCTTGTGTCTTACAGAACAGTTAAGCGTGAGCAGTATGCTGTGCCCTTTTACTTCAATTTTACCAAAGCACAGATTAATCATAGCTCAATCTGATTCTGCCTTGGGGCAGAAGTGCACTATTTCTTGAACTAATTAACAGCAGAACTTGCTGTTCTAGCCAAATTTTAAAAGACTGTAATGGTCTGTGAATCCTTGCTGAGGAAAAACTACAATGTGTGTGTTTTTTGTCTCCCAGCCTTTGAAGTCATGTGGGATGTTGGCCTAGTTTGGGCAAAAAAAAAATCAAGTCAGCATATCAATGTGTGGATG
This sequence comes from Seriola lalandi dorsalis, assembly GCF_002814215.2. Classification (NCBI taxonomy): domain Eukaryota; kingdom Metazoa; phylum Chordata; class Actinopteri; order Carangiformes; family Carangidae; genus Seriola; species Seriola lalandi. Next base: position 2,972,763 of record NW_019525453.1, on the reverse strand, counting down.
CAAGTGCAGACTTTTATTAGGACAATGTCTCATTTTGGAGTGTTAGGTGACACATTTGAAATACTGAATGCTCGCAACATTGAAAGCGACATTTGAGAATGTCAGTAGAACCAAACATTTTCAGAAACATGTCCATTTTCAGAAACATGTCCCCTGTTGTTGAATGAGGAAACTCATTCTTGACCTTGAATGCATCTGTATATAAAAATATTCCAATCTCAAGAATTATTTACCAAAGACCAAAACAGACTGCTAACTCAACAGAGGCTACCAGGAGAAGTCCTTACATGACAAAACACATCCTACCAGCACATATAAAGCTCCACAAATCGTTTTTGCACAAAAATAAAATAGGAAAATATGCTACGCTGTTATAGGTGAAATTTCTTAATGGTGGACAGAACCAAAACCAGCTGTTTTATCCAGTTTCCTGTCTTTATGTTTAGTTGCAAGTTGCTCACTGTAGCATCATATTGATTAAACTGAGGGGTTTTGCCAAAAGCTCTGGAACAAACTAGTACATAAACCTTGAGTATAGAATATTTTATCTCCATCAAGACACACCTAAAGTAAACGCAAGTGATTATAAAGCTGCACACTGTTGTGATCGTGTATACAGGGACATGAAACCTGGACAAATAAAACCAAAACTCTGTGCATGACTGCTGCAGGGGGTAAGGGAGAAAATAGGTTTTTTGCTGAGTGAGTAGGCTGCACAATAATCCACAGCAAATTTCCATTAGCTGGACTCAGACCTTGTTTTTTTGGCAGATGGTGAAGCTCGATTCTGTGTGAAAATATTACTCAAAGTGTGAGCCTAAAAGGGCAGCAGTGCACGTCTACTTCCATCGTGTTATAGGAAGGGCGCAGGGGTGGCACTCTCCCCATATGCCGCAGAAAGTGTAACACAACATAATCAACAGGGCTGGCTCAAATCATTGTGATCAGAGCATGAAAGCTGTGAGTGGCAGACAGCAGAGCGCTGCAGACATATGTGACAGCCCGCCAGCTCCGGAGATGCTGGGAGAGGGATGGCCGCATCAGCAGTGGCATACAGAAACGCACTGTACCCATCCATCCAAGCGGCTGGAAAGCAGCTTCAAACAGACTGTGAAATCCATCTCAGCTCCACAGTTTGAAGAGAGAGAATTTGACTTATAGACAAAAAGAATGACAGAGAGAGAGAGAGAGAGAGAGGGCAGAAGGGATGGGAGAGTTTGAGAGATAAAGTGAGAGACGGTCACTGGCCTCAGCTGGAGTTATTGATGTTCAATTGACTTTGGAACATCTGCGAGCCCATTTGGTCTTGTTAATTATACAGCACTAATTTAACTCACACGCTCAGTGGCAGAGACAAGGGAGGAGAAGCTTGGTGAACTGTGGAGCACTGTGTCCCATCTTTTACTTTATCTCCTGTTCAACCCGCCTCATGATTACGCTCTCAGCTACTGTACGTCTCCATGGTAATTATGCAGCCCTGTGCGTGGTTAACTGCTCTAATGCCTGGAAATATTATCTACCTACTCGAGGAGAAATCCAGCACTAATATGTTGCCTTGCAGCTGAGATTATGCAGAGGATTTTTTTTGCAGTAAATACAGTGAAGGCTCAACTTGTGAGATAAAATGCAAAGACCTCAAATGACCTTTTCAGTCTAGAAATATATATTTTTTTAATTCAAGCAGAACCGGAATTCATGAACTGTCGGCTCATTCAGCTCTAGTACTAACCCCATGGTGGTGCTGCAATATGTGAATTTGTATTAAGCATGGAGGTATTACATTTAAGTACATTTAATATTACCAACATATATTTTTAACGGAATACCAAAGCTGTTTTCAGATAGTTCAATCAATTAATTAAGTGTACTCTAACACAGTAACGAGGAATATCTTAGCAAGATGCATACAAGTGTGTTGCTCAGAGACAAACACATCACCCAAATCTCAACTATACAAACAGCCCTGAAACTGTGTGTCAGATTGAATGATGAAATCTGAACCCAAACAAAACTGCATCCATAGAGAGAGAAACGTGTCGGGCATTCTGATTGGTTATATAAGAGGAGCATACAGGGAGAGCAATTGCACATACACACTAACACATACACACACACACACACACACATACACACACTCATGCAGACCCCGGAGGCCTGTGTTTGCCTTTCCTGTAATCTGAGTTTCCGTTCTCTGAAGAATGATGTAACTGAATGCCAGCCCTAAACCAAGTAGGAGAGCCAGCCAGCCAGACACACTGAAATGTTGGAGTGTCTGCATGTGTGTGTCTGTGTGTGTTTGTGTGTGTACATTCTTTATATCTCTTTACATCACTTGTATCACTATTTACTACTAATTGCAAAAGGTTGTCAGACAGAGAAGTTATTTTCTGTTGCAAACTTTTTGTTTGCCTCCACAGATTTTGCTGCAGTAAACATGATCTTTTATTGCATCACGTTGCCCTGCAGATACTTTTACAAGGTCACCAAGATGTGGCTGTGGACCAAGACACACATAACTCCTGTAACACTAAATCTTTTGACTGGTTTGTGGACCATAAACACAAGTGGTTTTGGACACACTGTCTCAGGCTATGAATTGGTCAGGAGGGCATCTAGTCCAACATCAGAATGAGTGTCAGAGAATGATCTGTCTCTTCTCTTCTCTTCTCTTCGCTTCCATTCTCTTCTCTTCTCTTCTCTTCCCTCTCCTTACTTCCCGTGCTTTTGTCTGCAGTGAGTATTCCCCATGACCAGTAATGAGTCACAGTGCAGGGCTCTCCTCAAGCAGGAGGCGATCGCAAAGAGACCGGTACATCCATAGCCCTCTTCCTGTCTTCTGCCTCAGCATCACAAGCAGGAAGCTGGGGCTACCTTAGAAGCAAATGTTAATTTTGTAAATGTTCCTCCGCACACTTTTCTCTGCATCTGCCTTCCAAATGGCTTTTCCATCCTCCAAATCGACAGCCATCTAAGATATCAATAATAAATAACTTAAAATGAATGTTTAAAAGGAAAGTGAAATGAACAGTTCAATGGTCCAAAGAGTCTTGCGCTAACAAAGTGAAACGTATGGCTAGTGGCTTATACTTTAACTGTATAGTATGTTGCAACATGAGCATGTTGTGCAAAAGAAAGGGGCTCATTCATTTGCCTGGTGGTGAAATAGGTCAGGGGTTTCTTTACATTGTAACACTGCACTTGATGCTAAAGGGGGTTGCCTCATAACTTTTAAGTGTGTGTGTGTGTGTGTGTGTGTGTGTGTGTGTGTGTGTGCGTGTGTGTGTGCGTGCGTGCGTGTGTGTGCGTGTCTTTGCTTGTTTTCCTCTCCATGTGACCCATTTGCTGATCGACCACAGTGTTCCCCGCTCTGCCGGGGTTTCCATGCCAACGCAGCCAGTGGCAAGACAAAAGATGAGGACTCAATTGGTTTTGATCAAAGCGACCACTGCTTCAGTCTGTTGCTCTTGCTTTCTAGTATGTTCTGAAGCAGCCATACTGTATACATAGACGTACAAAAAGAGAACATATTGTGCAGCAGCGGTTCCCAACCTTTGTCATCACAGCAATGTCAGATGAGCTCAAGTCCCCCTCCATCAAAACCACCTGTCATGTTCTAAATATATAATCAATGGATAATGAACTTCATGTTATTATAACACTGTTAATTATAATTATTGTTATAGTGTTTTCAGTTGTCAATGATATGGTCAGTTTGGACAAGTTCGTATTCATCCTACCACCAACCATTTATCTGTTAGCCTACTTTTAGCTAACTATTTCAACTGATACTTTTAGTTAAATACTTCTACTGCTTACTTTCCAATGTACCCCCTGGTAAGTGCAGAAGTACTTCCTGGGGTACAAGTACCTCTGGTTGGGTTTCACAGGAATCACATATTGCTTTAGTGTTGTGGGTTTGTGCACTGTGCCTTACTAAACTTACGTAACTAAAATGGCTCCAATTTCATTGTAGATTCGGAGCTGCGCGAAGTGATCAAATACAAACGAGACGGGACAAACCTAACCCACAAACTGTAATTATGCTGATTGAAAATAAAAGGAGGCGTTCTCAGAGTACTGTGAAAGACAATCAATAAAAATCACATGCAGAATACAAAATGCTGCATTGACGAGATGAGGGTGTAAACATTAGCTGCTAATCAAAAATGCCAAACCCAACATCCATAAGCTGTGTTTACATGCCAATTTCTCAGAGTCTAATTAATACTCATTGTCATTCATAGAGTAATATTTCATTGATGCACTTTTTATTTACACACCTGATTGTTGCACGCTTCTGAATCTCCATTTTGAATATGGATGCATGCAACAAAACAAGCGCTTGTTTCCACTGACGAATGTCGCTTGTGGGAAATTAATAGTCGCAGCTACTCTGGTGACACAGCAGTATCATTCTTCCTAAATGAAAGCACTTTCCCAAGTTCCTGCATGTCAGCTGAGCAAACAAGCTCATTCACCGCGGCGATAAGTAAAGCTGAAGTAATGCATTCACGTAAACAGCAGAGGGAGAATAACAGTTGGAAAGCGGAACTGTATTTAACAGCCTTCTGAATGAATGAGTAAAGAAATGCCACAGCAGCTGCGTTCAGTGATACTGTGGGAGAACTTTCCACTCCATTCATCAGCAGTGAAAGAGGAAGAGAGGAGTGAGTGAGTGAGTGAGTGAGCGAAGGGAAAAAGGAGACAAAGATGAAGTGAGAATGAGAAAGAGATACAGATTTGATAAATGAGAGGGGCGAGAAAAGGGGGATTCGTAAGAAAAAGAGAAAACAAGGGAGGGTGCTGCAAAGAGAAAGGGAGGAGGGGCTGAGGAGAGAGAACAAAAGACAGAAAGCATGATGCTTGGAAAGACAGTTGAGAGAGTGAGTCGAGTTCAGACTTTCAAAGAGATGCAGCGCCTGACTAATTTGCAACCACTGAGACCTCAACCAA
>NW_019525453.1:2950310-2962810 GCF_002814215.2 Seriola lalandi dorsalis | reverse complement strand
GAAAGAAAGAAAGAAAGCTTACTGTAACCTTACTCCTTTGACTGAAAGTTGTGTTGCCTGCAGACTGTAATGGTAAATTAGCATTAAAGGAGCACTCCTCTGTTTTTACATATGAAGTTCAGTCTATTTATCATGATAAGTACAACTCAGTGTAGCTGTATAATGTATTCTGCAGAAATTCTGGAAGAAATAACCCTGTTGATGTCATCAGTTGATGTCAGTATTTTGGATTGAGACTACAAATTTATATCAGAGAACCTGTATTACAAACTGGGGGCACGGAGTTTAAAATATGTCTGTTTTTACCACGCAGAAAGGGTCTCATAAACAATGGCTATTGTGTTACCTTATGGGAATTGTAGGATCTAGCATTTTTGGAGCTTGATCCATATTTTTAGTAACTTAATTTTTCTTCTGGGTATTTGTTGCACCAATTTTGGCCATTCTTTTCTTCATCTGTCTCTCATAAGTCCCCCAACTTTATGAAAGTGCAATACTCAGTTGCTCCTCCATAGATCATAGAGGGTTTACATTATTTTCATTTGTTGAAACTTGCTTCTAATTGATACTCCATTAAAGCAAACATTTGGTTTAATGGCCTCTTGGTACATCCACAGTTTGAGAGTTGGCTCCTGAAAAGCCACTTGACCCAAAAAAAAAAAAGAAAAAAGACAGGAAAATGTTCCCTGTGATTGATGACCTGTTTCAAGGAAGTTTCACATTGCTTCTAAATTACTTTTACACTGTAGTGAAATGAATGGAAACGAGTGGCGGCCTGTGAGGGGGGAGATTAATCTTTCATTCTTTGGAAAATGGTCAGCAGTAAAGTGAAGAATTTGCCAGTTGTAGTTAATATACTAAGACATGCAAAACCACTGATATGGTCCTTTAAGTGTCTGTGCACAACACTACTGTCCTGAAGTCCGGCTCCAGGTCTAATGGTGGGGGATGATCTCACCATCATGCCCACGATGAATGCTGGATCATTCAATTATAGAGCAACACAATGAATCATTCTCCTCTCCTCTGACAATCTCCTCCACACTCCACTCATCTGACACCGCCAAACCACAGAAGATGGCCCTGTTATCTTCATAATACGGATAAACAGTGACAGTTGTCTCAGACTGAAGGCCATTTCGATGGCAGCAGATCAAATGAGGGCTCATTATGGAAAAAGTGACACATCAGTGTCTGTAGCAAGGCTTACAGTTAGGGCATAAAGAGATTGCAGGCCAGCTGGGATGCCTGTGCCCCTGCAAAATTCCTAGCCAGCCAGGATTTAATGAAATTAGTGAACTGGAGCTTCAGTCCCGTGAGTTCACTCAGCTGACAGAGAGAGACACTATCTGTTAACATTTCACTTTGTGTGTGTGTGTGTGTGTGAGTGAGAGAGAGAGAGAGAGAGAGAGGGAGAGAGAGAGTGAGAGAGAGAAGCATTATTTCAATCTCGTCCTCCCACTCTGTGTCTATCTCTCTCACACATTCACATACTTGTCTTGTTCCACAGAAAATGTGTCAGTCATGGGTCTCATCGCTAGAACAGCCTGTCAGATCTGCCCCCCCCTCCCCCCTTCTCTTTTTCCTCTTTCCTCTCCATTTTTGGACATTTTCAAAAGGATGTTGAGGGAGAGCAGGGTTCATACAGAAAGAAAATGGTGGCTCTTAAATCAAAGCTGTGTTTCTTGGGATTATCAGGATTTTGTGATTATCCACAAAGAGTAGAAAGGAGATAGGTCAGCATTCAAGATTTCACTTCAAGCCTTGGATTCCCCCCCTCGGTTTCTCACCCAGTGTGAGATTGTATTTTATCTTATGAAGCAAATGACTTTGATAATCACACAACATCTGAAGGAAATTACTGGTGTCTGCAACAATGCACAGTATAATTGAAAGAAAAAAGTGTAAAGATTTAACAAGCCATGATGAGAATAATTAAAAACACCCGTGCCATCTTACAATATGTCTCCAGGCAGGACATATTATGTAGGTTTGGCCAGTTGGCAGTATGGTTGGGCTTCATTTCACATAGGTATTTTCATGTCTGTGGTCTCCTTCACTTCTGGGAGACTACCCAAAGAAAATGTACAAATGCAGTATGAAAAACACAGAACTTTGGGAGGCAACTCCTAAGTTAATTTGACACTGTATATTTGACAACTGGTTGCATATTTGAAAAACAATCTGCCTTGAGCCGTTGTGTCAACAAGCAGAAACCGAGCGGCAGGGTGCAGTGTTTCTCGAGAACTATTTGTGGTTTATTTTACTGGGAGAGTCCTTCTTCTTCCCTGTTAAAGCGTCAATTGGAAACAGCGCCATAGCTTTCCCTGTCAGAGCTCCTGTCCCCGCAAGTGATTCGACTCAGCTTGCGGCCAGATATACCAGCGGGACTTCCTGAGTGCACACCTGGAGGCCTGGCCCGGTTCGCATGTGCAAAGTGGTAAAAGTTAATTAGTAACGTCCCATGTGGGTAGAAAAGATAATATGGCTGTACAGAATGCTCGCACCATGTTCCCCTTTTTCTGCTGTAACAAACAAATTTTAAGAAACTAATTTTTCTTTGAAATAGGAGCTGTTAATGGTATGAAATCACTCTGGTCCCTGTGAGAGCAAATGTATTATAGGGTTATTTTACACACATCCCAGTATCTCACTCTCTATGTCAATGTGTTATGAACATTTCATAAGTGATAAGCAAATGGAGATTTCATGTGAAATGGATGTATTAAATTTGTCTTTGCATGTTGGGTCTATTTGAGATTAACCACCTAGGGGCTTGTGGGGATCATAAGGTCAGGCTGCCTGGGTTGACATTAAAGGTACCCTGTGGAGTTTCTGACCACTAGAGGCACTAAAGAGCAATGTTTTTGTGATTGGACCCGCTGCTCTGTTTGTTCTCACAAGCATGCAGGTGAATCAATAGAAATGATTGCCACTGATCCACAGATGGTGGTAAAACACTAAAAAAGGTGCAGCAATGTTAAGGCAGGGAAGAAGAAGACTGCTAGCAGGCTAACATGGGCGTTAACAATGCAAAATTCAAAATGAGCAAAAAGATCAGTTTTGCAAATGTTTTATGAGGAAGGAAATGTATTCAACAGAGTGTTTAGGGCACAAGTCATTCTGGTGAGCAATGCTGAATGTGAACTCAAAAGCAGACTTTTAGAATAAATAGTGATGTATGGATGGATCACAAATTTGACTTGTGTACAATCTCTACAGCATATACCACCCACTAACCTCTCAATTTAGATTAAGAAAAACTCCCCCCGGAAAAATACTTTACTAAAAAGAAAAGGAAGAAAAGTACTTAGTGGCAAAATCAGTTTCATGTAGCTCAGCTCTTATTTTCCAGTAGAAAATCTTAACTCAACATCTGTGTTATGACTGATGCTCACACTAGAGAGACTCAGGATCTAGGCTGTAATTGGCCAAGACTTTGTTTTCCTCCATTAACCCGAGGATATGAAAGGATGACTGGTTGAACTGGTGTTCTTTCAGCCAGCCAAGGCCCCTGTTATTGCACAAGTGCTGGATCTCTGCCATGTTACACAACTCAGAGAATAGGTGAACCCAGAGGAACAGGGTTAACCTGGCTGGAGCCAGTGCAGTCCACTGACTGTGACTCCATGGGAAGAAGTTAAGGATCAGTCTCTTTTATTTACTGTCTCCAGACCACTGGATTTAAGATGGATAAGGTCTTCAGTGATGACATCTTCAGCTAAGACAGTGATGATTTTTTCTTTCCCAAATGATGTTACATGTCCGGATAGCCTGTTGACCCCTTCTGGGAGGGAGTGTGTGCAATTGCAAGGCACTCAGACCCGCCTATGCTGATCCCAGCATGTGTTTCCTGTATGGGAATGCTTAGAGTAGTGCAGTGGGCTTACAGTAAGTGTGTGTGTGTGTGTGTCTGAGCAAGTACAAGCGAGACAGAAAGGAAGGGAGAGACAGAACGAGCGAGGGCATATCCAAGGGGATCAAACCTAAACCACAGGATATTTCTGACCTTGAGGGCGAGCGGGTAGAGCAGGGAGGCGGGAGGGGGGATGAAGGGAAGGAACAAAGAGATGGAGGGAGAAAAAGAGAGGAGGGAGGAAGAGAAAGAGAGGAGCGGAGTCTTTGGAGGGCAGCTGGAAATCCTCCAGAATCCTCTGCTCAAACCAACCATAAAATTCCAACTGAAGCCACAAAACCAGTATGAGGACTGACGAGGTTGCCTTCTGCCCACAGTGGGTGTGTGTGTGTGTGTGTCTGGGTTTGTGTGTGTCTGTGGTGTGCACACATTTACTTCTGTGTGCGTGCGTGTGTGTGTGTGCCATATGTGATTAAAGGGTCCGAGCAGAGGAGGCCAGGAGGCAGACGAGTGATGCAATCCACGGAAGCGAAGGAGAGGACACGAGGGCGGCAGGAAGGAAGGGAGGGAAGAGAGGAAGGAGGAATTGTTGCTTCTGGGGATCCAGCTCTCCAGGAATGTGCTGATGGTCATGTCCCACGCAGTCGGGGAGAGTGTTGCATTGTGGGAAACTCTGCGGAGGTGACACCACCTGTTTTAGTGTGCTACAGATTGCAAACGGATGTTAAAGTCACACATTATAAAAGGGATAGACTTTGTGAGTCACTATTGTTAATTTTCAAAGGAACAACAATGGTGCAAACTGGTCTCTCTCACTGCAGGCTAGAGGCCTGAATCCACCCTCGCACAGCAGCAGAGATCTATTTTGGTGCAAGCTACTCAATGTCCATAAGCACCCACACAAGCTCAGTGGGTAAGGTGATTGGTAAGTCCGGACAAATAGTCTATTTATGAGCATCGCAAGAGTGGGTGGTTGTCCTTGAGCTGGTTTGTCTGCCGTCTGAAGTGCAAAGTGCTGTATACAGTTACAATAGATAGAACATTCACAAGGACGAGTGAAGGTGGAGAGGGGGTGGGGGAGGGAGGGTGAGTGTGAGAGAGCACTGGGAATAGAGATGGTGAGTCAGAGGCCATTTGGAAAGTAATTTCATCTCTGAATGCTGTATATCTTTTCATCAATGAAAGGAAAGTATTTTCCGAACCAGGCAGGCAAAAGAAGAAAAACATCTCTATTTGGTGAAATGGAGCCTATTCGAGGACAGATACCATTCACAGGTTATTCTTGCACTGTATTTATTTCATGTAGGTGAAGCTGATTGTCACAATACACTGCAGTGGAAGAAGTTCAGAACAAGACTAACAGTCTACAGCCATGCTGCTAACACTCTGTGTACTGTGTTCACCATTTTAGCTTTGCATGTTAGCAAACTAACATTTAATAATTACCATTAAACATAAAGCAAAACTGAGGCTGTCATTAATTTTGAAAGTACTTGGTCATAAACCAAAGTTTTACTAATTTTAATTTTGACTAGATGATGGCACAAGATAAAAAGTTTCCCAAGTCTTTAGGATTCTGGGCTCTATGAATATCTGCACTAAATTTTATGACAATCCATCCCATAGTTTTTTAATATTTCCGTCTGAACAAAAGTGGTGGACAGACAGATCCCTGGAGCCACGCCATTACGATTTTGACCTTTGTTGCCTGCTTATATTTGGTCATGTGTGAGGCCGTGTCCTTTGGTTAAAATAAATGTGTGCTCTCATCAGTCTTAGCCAAGAAGAAGCACATTTCCACTTTATGGCCCGAACAGTCTTCCGCAATTTTTGTGAATCATTGGTTTCATATGTCCTTATGTTACTTTGCGGTTTTAGGGGTTCCAGCGATATTCTGGATAGGCTGAATGCGGTGTGGCATCCAGCCAGTGAAAAAGGAAGAGAGAAGGGGGGAGAAGGGGAAGGGAGTGAGGTTGACGTGTTAGAAGAGACTACCACAGACAGGTCTGGACTGCTGTGTGTATCCTGGCAAAGCAACCTTGGCCTTGACAGGCCTAACCAAACATGTACAATATTTGACTCCTGCCCAATTTCTTCCTTACATAAATATGGGTGGAGTTTCATGTCCATTTACTAAAACAACCACAACCACTCTCCAGATCTGTATAAAATCCATAAAATGTATCCCACTGTCAAAATATGAACATGCCATTGATTTAAAAAAAAAAAAAAAAAAAGTATTGATGTCTGTTGGAATATAAATCTAAGAGGATTAAAAAAAAAAGTTAATGAAACATGTTTCCTGTTAACCGAGTTCACTGACTGGAGGGGAGGAGAAAGACACCACAGAGTACTGAGTTGGACTGGTTTTTGATTGGTCTGGCATCAGATGTGTGGTTATATGGGCAAGCACAAAGAGAATACTGCGGTTATTCTTGGACCACCAGTGTCCGCACTTCCATGTAATGTTCTGGTGTTTACCATCACTGGTTCAGTTCATCTGCTGGGATTATGAGTCAGCTCTGTTAAAGTGCTGCGGAGAGGTCCTGCAAGGACACTGACTGACTGACTTACCCTCACTGCATCCAAATTAAAGTGTTTGCACGATCCAGTACACAAACCGAGCCAGGTCATAACCATCACCACCAAACTCCTGAATTCTACTGTGTTTGCTCTGTAGCTTCGAATTCAAATCGGCCTTGGCTTTGAGATTTGCTCTTTCTCTCACACAGTGCACTTTTTGTAATGTTGTTTGTACACTGTGGAACGTCAGCACTGATATTTTCGGTTCTGTGGAGGAGTCTACCCATAGCAGTGCAAACACGACCCATCATCAGCATAATGTTTTGTTTGCTGAGCCCATCACCTTCCAGCAAGTATTTGCACCTCATTCTTTCCGCTGACAACGTGATGATGAATCTGTGGGAATTGAATTTGTTATCATACAGCCTGGTGATGCAGCTGGCAATTAAGCATGCCATGGACTGGCAACATCTGAACCCTTGACTATAGCTACATGACATACAGTTTCTGTCTCCCCCACTCACCTTTAAAAACCACTAAATGCCCGGGAGTAATGTGAAAAGTCAACCAGTATCACTGCTCAGAGTAGATTAAAATGGCATGTTTCTGAAATGACTGTTTGACCTTTTGTTGTTTCATTGATATAGAATATGTTCATCCCCTTGATTACACATGTCAACCAGTGATGACATGTAGAAAGCTCAAGTCTGCTTCTCTGTCATATCTTCAATCTGACAAAACATCCTGTAAAAACATCACAAACCACAAACACTAAACTTTCTGAGGTTTAATATTTACTACTGATATTACCCTGTGTCTGAACCAGCTGAACTTTTTAAACATATTATATTATTCTGTGTATGAAAAATGAAAATGTTGACCAGCCAGTCATAACTGCAATGACTGCCTAATATGAAGCTGTTATTTTATCATTTTACTAGAGGAGTTTTTATGAAGAGCTGACATTTCTGTAACATTCAGAGTCCTGTGTGAAAAATGAAGTGAAAAATATGCCTGCACTACTGAGCCCAAAGTGAAAAATCTTCCTCTTCCTCTAATCTCAGTCATGTCAGAAGTTGTACTAATGGAAACTAAGAATTAATTTGTATGACTTGTCTCATTAATTTGCGCATAGTAATTTAGTATTGCATGAAACTCTAGGCTGATTTACCATACTTAACACCATATTAATATCTATGCAAATACTTTTGATTCCCATGAGCATACAGTTTCAGATTATTACAATTGCAGAGAATATTGTTAAATTGCCTTTAATATAAAGATGAACTGAATCAAAAAGGTCCAGTTGTAATAAAAGGGTAATCTATAAAACATGGTGGTGAGTGTGTGTGTGTATGGTAGAAGAGTAATGTAAACCTAAAGACAGGCGAACACAGTGTTCCAGGTCAAGGCTGAAGTCTGTACAGCTTTGGTCCAAAGAGCAGCATGAGTCACCGGAACAGAGGAGATTGCTAGCTTGCAGAATTCATTAAGACAAATGTAAGGTATATGGATTTCCTCTGGAAGAAAAAAAAATCCCTTGGCAGCTGCAGGCCAACACCCCAGTGAATCCTCAAGTAGCTTTCCATACACCTTTGGAATGACAGCATGCTTTTTGAAACTCTGTGGATGATTTATGCTGGCCTGAATGTAAATGAATAACTTTAAGTCTTTCAGCATGTTGGATTATTTTATATTGGTTTTGGAACCATTCTCATACAACTACAACAGACTATTACTATTATATACAATGGGTAAAAGAACAACTATTTTAAACCAGACAGTTTAACCCCCGATGAGTATGGCCAATGAAACTATATGCTACAATGAGACTAATCAATATGAAAACTGATAATGAATGCAAATGTGGCTGTTCAAGGTGCAGGTTAAACTGCTTTTTAATCCAAAAACTAGCAGCTATATCATGTAATGTGGTCGTTCTGTACAATTGCGCCCCCGTGCGGGTACAAGATAGTAATACATTAATATATATGCAGCCTGGGCTACTACTGCTCAGGATTACGGTAACATCACCACTTCAATAACGTGACAAGTGCAACGACTGTTAAAATAACCCCGAAATGGACAGTATCCTGGAGATAATTAAGGCCAAGTCAAACAATTGTAAATTGTTTTATAGTACAGAGGGCTAGCTAGCCAAATTAGCTTTAAAGTCTGGAAAGCCTCAAATGTAACGTTTAACAACATCAGAGGTGCTATTTGTCATGAGATAACGTTATGCGCTTACAGTCAATAAACCCTCTATAATGATCCAGGAACAGTAGCTGCACTCGGCTATTCAAACTTTACACAAGGCCATGAATGAAGAACTGATCCGAAATCAGCCACCTCGGCACCGGATGTCGGTTAAGCGCCGTTTTCGGGAGCGACTCGTCGAGGAAATATCTTCCGCCGTAGAGAACATTTGTGGAGGGCTGCCATTTTAGCGACCTTACGGTAAGAAAACTTGCTTCGTGTTGTTGTGTAGTTAGCTGGTTGCTAAGCGTGCAACTCAGTCACTGTGTGCAGTGCGCTGTAGGTCGATTTTATGTAAAACACATGTCCGTCCAGTTTGTTTTGTGTTGACAGTTAATGTTAGCTAACCTAGCTTGTTTACCATTGTGACTGTGATTCTGCAGTTAGCAGTTACTAATCCCAGCAGTGGACTTTACAAAGATAAAAGCACAAAAATATCATATGTAGTCTGTTGCCCTGACATTAGGCTTTAGATACTGAGGTTTGAGGTATTTCTGACCCACCTTAAGTCAGAGAGGTTGTTTTAACAAACTCGCCGAGCATTTAGCTAAATATTAGCTGCTTTTTGCCTTTGAGCAAGTGAATTCACTAGTCTAAAATTAGCCCCAGTAATGATGATACATGAGAGGCACGAAGTGGAGCTACTCAAAAATATAATCTTACTGTAGCTACGTGGACTTCCGAGAATGCACATGCATGTGTATGTTCACAAACTGAATGAAACTCCTCGAGTTTAAGCGTTACTCACCACACTCCGTTTCTGTTTCTGTGGGCAGCACAAATGAATTATGGGTGTCAACGTGGTCCAGCTCACATCTAAATCTCACCATGAAAACATCCTGGCCTCTCTGCATCAGATGAGGCTGCAAGGACAGTTTAGTGATGTTACAGTCCAGGTAGACTACCAGGGAGACGTGCAGGAGTTTCAGGCCCACCAGGTGGTGCTTGCAGCCTCCAGTGGCTACTTCAAGAAGATCCTTCTCTCTCAGGATGCAGCCCGAGACAAATTATCACTCTCAAATATGCACTCCAACAACTTCTCCAAGTTTTTGGAATTTGTGTATACTGGTAAAGTTGAAGTTGCCAGAGATAAGATTGGTGATGTTCAAGCAGCGGCACAGTTGTTGGACTGTGAGGATCTTGCAGAGGTTTGTGGTGAGGCCATGAGTGCGGGAATTCTACAAAACCCAGCAAAGAAATCGTCTGCATCAAAGGTTGTAGATAAAGATGACTCACAGGGTGACAAGAAAGAAAAAAGGGCCAATGGGAGAAAGCAGCCTGAAAGTTTATTTCATAAGCGGCAGCTCTCTCCACGGAGCCCTGTGAAAGAAGTAATATCAAAAAGAGTAAAGATAAAGGACACAATAAAGGATGAAAAAGGAGGACAGGTAAAGCAGAGGTTGGCTGGCCGTAAAGCCCTTCAGAGAAATACTAAAAAAGAGGCTTTTAACAATGAAAACCAAGTTACCACTGAAGACACAGAGGAGTATGAGGACAGGACTGAAGGTGATGCTCAGCCAGAGAAACAACCAGAGAAAGGAGCTGAGACTTCGGGAATGATAGTCTCTGATGTGGTTGGCTGGGAATGTGAGGACGATGTGCAGAGTAATGATCCTGAAGACCCTCTGCTGTTATCTGTGGGGGAGGAGGAGGAGGAAGAGGAAGAAGAGGGACAGTCCAAGGAGACGTCAAAAAGACCATCCAAAGCCCAGTTCCAGTGTAACAAGTGCCAACGGACCTTCCACTACGAGAGAAGCTACTTGAAGCACATCAGGTAGGACATAATAGTTCTTCTGGGTTTAATTTATTGATTGATACTACAGCTCCCAATAGTGTACAGACTGAATCTTTCAGCCAAGCAACCACCATATGACAGGACTTGTTCCAGGGGAACATTTCCAGTAGTGAGGTTAGCACCCAGCTGTTCTCACAAGCTCATTATCAAACATGATATTTTATTTGTTGATATTATATTGTGCTACCCTGTGTTGTTGACTCAGTGTTGAATGTGTGCACTGTTCTGATGTCACACTGGTGATTACAGTATTATGGGAAATGTGAGTCATCTAGTGAGCGTTTGGTCTTTCCCCGGAGCTCCCTAGTCACTCTTCCAATGGCTTTAAGTGCTTTATTAAGTGCTTGCGAGGAGAACCTCTGTTGACCTCAGCTGTTCCTGTGTAATTGTTTACTTACTTTTTTAATTTCTGTATTAGTGCGCAACACTATGCCGAACACAATTTTTTTTATCCATTGTGAACATGGTAGCACCTACATTAACTGTATCCTTTTCCTGATGTCACGATTTATTTAAGTAACAAGACAAGATGGAGCAAGTGAAAGTGATCTGATAGTTGTATCTGTGGTAATAATGTGGTTGAATTATCTTGTGCACCAGATCTCCCAGTGACAACAGCACTGTGCTACCACAGCTCTACCATGTTAATTGGAGTATTTTTTTAAGACTTCCCCTCTACTGTTGGAGCTATGTCTGATGGTCATTTTATTGATACCTTTTTAAACGACATTTGTCCTCTGATATTTCTGTAATCTGTTACTGCTCTCTTGGCCAGCACATACCATGGAGTGAAAGCCGATGTTATCTATCGCTGTGAGACCTGCCTGCAGACCTTTGCTAACCGCAGCAACTTGAAAATCCATGAAAAGCATGTCCACAGTAATGAGAGGCTTTTTGCATGTGACTTCTGCACAAAGACCTTCAAACGAAAGAAGGATGTTGTCCGCCATCAAAGACAGGTGAAGATTAATTAAATTCCATACACTTTCTATATTTGATAGTCATATACTGTGTTATTTCCATGATAAAATATATGCAGTGTGATATATCTATGCAATAACAAGTCACATGTTTTTCCCTGATTTGATCATTCCTGTCTTACACCCCTGTTGCTTCTCAGGTACATGAACGTAACAATCTGCGTCATGTCTGCTCTGACTGTGGAAAGACACTCAGCTCCAAAACTGCTCTGTTGTTGCATGGGAGGACACACACAGGCACAAAGCCCTTTGAGTGCACTGACTGTCAGGCCAGGTTTACCCAGAACTCTGCACTCAAGATGCACCGCAGGTACTGAACTCACAGATGAGGACTGAAGCTTAGAATTGGGGTGGGACTTGTGTAGATGCTTGAGGGGAGAGTGTTTAACCAGAGGGTCACAGCTTCTAATTTTGTTGAGCAAGTAGTTCTCTCCTCTCTTTTGCAGAATGTATCAGCCTGTCATTTATATACAAAACACTACATTGAATCACACAGAAACTCCAGTCAAATTTTTCCTGTTGTCCCTGATGGTCCAGTCATCAGTTGTAGACATACATACTTCTAGCTAGAAAAAGCTGGAAACCAGAGAGTTAATGATGGTTGTGAACTTTTATTTATATATACTAATAACAGATGCCATTAACTTTTTGAGTTTGTTGGAGGCATTTGATCTCTCCCAACATGTCCGTGGACCCACCCACAACAAAGGACACACTTTGGATCTCGTCATCACAAAAGGACTTAATATTAGTACACCATGTGTAATAGATGTAGCTTTCTCTGACCATTGTTGCATATATTTTAATGTATCTGCTTCTTCTGTATACCATAATGGTTCCCGTACAATCAAAAAACGCATTATCAACAACAACACAATTGAAAGTTTTCAAGGAACCATGAATAAGTTGTCACTGTCCAATGTATCATCAGCTGGTGATCCTGTGGACAGTTTCAACTCAAAAATACAGAGTATCCTGGACAACATTGCACCAGTCAAAACTAAATATGTAGAAAAACTAAAAGCTCCATGGAGAACTAGTGTAGAGGTCAGTCAGTCTAAAAGAAAGTGTCGCCAGGCAGAGCGACAGT
>NW_019525453.1:2949646-2950260 GCF_002814215.2 Seriola lalandi dorsalis | reverse complement strand
GCGAATATAATTGTTTTGAATACTTAGCAATATCTGTACACTGTAAAACCTCAATCTTAATAGTCACAGTCTATCGTCCACCTAAAATGAAAAGTGGCTTTCTGGAAGAATTTTCTCAACTACTAGCCAAGGTCTCCACCGACTATGACTGCCTTATCTTATCAGGTGACTTCAACTTTCATATTGACAATGAAACAGATCCAGATGCCATTAACTTTTTGAGTTTGTTGGAGGCACATGTCCGTGGACCCACCCACAACAAAGGACACACTTTGGATCTCGTCATCACAAAAGGACTTAATATTACTACACCATGTGTAATAGTTTTAATGTATCTGCTTCTTCTGTATACCAAAATGGTTCCCGTACAATCAAAAAACGCATTATCAACAACAACACAATTGAAAGTTTTCAAGGAACCATGAATAAGTTGTCACTGTCCAATGTATCATCAGCTGGTGATCCTGTGGACAGTTTCAACTCAAAAATACAGAGTATCCTGGACAACATTGCACCAGTCAAAACTAAATATGTAGAAAAACTAAAAGCTCCATGGAGAACTAGTGTAGAGGTCAGTCAGTCTAAAAGAAAGTGTCGCCAGGCAGAGCGACAGT
>NW_019525453.1:2948768-2949582 GCF_002814215.2 Seriola lalandi dorsalis | reverse complement strand
TCCCCACATCACTTAAAACAGGCGTCATAAAACCACTCCTGAAGAAAAAGAACTTGGATCCAAATGATATAGCAAACTATCGGCCCATCTCCAATCTGCCATTTCTTAGTAAAATACTTGAAAAAACTGTTTACATTCAACTCAAAAAATATCTCACATCAAATAGCCTCCTAGATATTTATCAATCAGGTTTTTCGTCCCCACCATAGTACAGAAACAGCTCTCATTAAAGTAATAAACGACCTGCATATAAACACAGACTCCAAAAAAATATCCATTCTTGTTTTACTTGATCTCAGTGCTGCCTTTGATACGGTTGACCATAAAATTCTGCTAGAGAGACTCGAGAAATGGGTGGGCTTATCTGGTCCTGTTCTTAAATGGTTCAATTCATACTTACATGACAGGAAGTCGTATGTTTCCATCGGCGACTTCTCTTCCAAAAAAAAGGACGTCACATGTGGGGTTCCCCAGGGGTCAATTCTTATTATTACTGTTCAACCTGTATATGCTTCCACTTTCACATATCATCACTAACCATAATGTTAATTACCACAACTATGCAGACAATTCGCAACTCTACATTTCTCTATACCATGATGACTTATCTCCCATACAGTCCCTCACCCAATGTATCAGTGACATTAACAAATGGATGACTGAAAACTTCCTGCAGTTAAATAAAGACAAAACAGAAATACTAATCTTTGGTGCACAGACTCAAAGACTGAGAGTGGCTGAACACCTCAAGTCCCTCTCCCTGGAGAGTAAAACTGTTGCAAAAAATCTTGGCATAATCATGGATAGCAATTTA
>NW_019525453.1:2874347-2948711 GCF_002814215.2 Seriola lalandi dorsalis | reverse complement strand
AACTGAATAATGGCACTGATAATGAAGTGAAAACATGTTTTAGATTGTTTTTAGAAATCTCTGCCAGGAGGACAACCATCTCAGCACCACACCATCACTCAGGACTTTACGGTGGATACGTCCTTGGACGACCAACTCTTGGAAGAATCCTGGTGTTTCCCAAAAGAGACGTTTGGACACCATTATATCCTTCCTGATACTGACTCCGATACCTGAACAGGTAGAGATTAGATACTGTTGAGTTAAACACAAAATTGAACAGCTTTTTTATCAGCTTCATACTAACGAAGCTGTATAGTTGTGATATGATTGCTGTCATTGTGTCACTGGTACAAAAAAATATCAACACATCACACCCGTTCTTAAAACCCTGCACTGGTTACCCGTCAAAAAAAGAATAGATTTCAAAGTCCTCCTGTTAGTTTATAAAGCACTAAATGGTCTTGCACCTCAGTACCTAACAGACATGCTAATTACCTACACACCAGTAAGATCCCTCAGGTCCACAAACACTAGTACACTAGTCATTCCCCGCACCAAAACTCAGAAAGGGGAGGCTGCATTTTCTGTTTATGCCCCACGCAGGTGGAACAGTTTGCCTGAGGCAGTAAAGACTGCCCCCGTCAGTCAATCTTTTTAAAAATAGGTTAAAAACTTTTCTCCTCTTAACAGCGTTTGATTGAACGTGTGTGCGTGTGTGTGTGTGTGTGTGCGCTTGTCTACTCTGTGCTATTTGTATTGTTTTTTTATTGTTTTGTTGTATGCTGTAAAGCGCATTGTGTCTGCCTTGTGCATGAAATGCGCTCTATAAATAAAATAAAATAAATAAATAAAAATAAATAAATAAATGTAAATGTATGAAATAGTTGAAGGTTAAACTCGTCTGTTTCCTTATGTGTAGGACTCACACGGGAGAGAAGCCATTTGCATGTGATGAGTGTGAGTCCCGGTTCACTCAGAAGCACATGCTGGCCTATCATAAGAGATCACACACGGGTAAGACTGATATGATATCAAGTCCATTTGTATTTCTGCATTTCCATCTTTAGTTTTCGAGGAGATTTTGACGCAATGCCAACTAATTTCTGCTTTAGCTAAGAATATATTTTTAAGTAGGCCTTGAAGATTAAAAAACATGGTTCTTTTGTGGTTTTTCCTCTTGTTAGGAGAAAAGCCTTTCATGTGTGAGGCATGTGGGAAAAGCTTTGCATCTAAAGAATACCTAAGGCACCATTCGAACATCCACACTGGGTCCAAGCCATACAAGTGTGAACAGTGTGGTCGAGGCTTTGCTCAGAGGAATTCTCTTCACCAGCATTTAAAAATACATACAGGTAATTGTAATAATCATTTGACTTATTTGTTTTTGGTAATTTGAGGACATAATGCACTTTTACAGCTGAAAATAACAACAAAATGAATTTTGTTCGTTGTTCTTTTCATCGTCACTGTCCTTATGTTTACACTCTGACATTGATGTGACTTTTTAATTTTTCTTGTCTATGCTTGTTCCCTCTTGAATGATTGTTAGGTGAGCGTCCGTACAGCTGTAAAGACTGTGAAAAGCAGTTCACCCAGCTCAACGCCCTCCAGAGGCACCAGCGTATTCACACAGGAGAGAAACCCTACATGTGTGGCCTATGTAACCGCACCTTTACAGACAAGTCCACCCTTCGCAGGCACACTATGGTAAACAGCGCTTATCTCACTGTAGTCGTACTATGTGAAAGTGTAGTTTCAAATGTGAGTGTGTGGGTACCGTGTTGATAAAACCGGCACTGTGACTGGGCAAGGGTGTCCATATTTAAAAAAGGAAGGATTATTAATGGTATTAAGGCTTTTGCACAATGCATACCAATGCATGTTTATCATCTGATATGTTGTAGCTGTTTAAAGTGCTTTGTCCCATCAGACTGCTATGAAAATAACACGAGTTCTGTTAACATTCAGATTCATGACTCAGATGCTCCCTGGAAGAACTACCTGGTGGTGCTGGAGGGAAATGTGGAGGACAAGAAACCCAGAAGTCCCACTAAGGGAAAGACAGAAAAAGCAGGAGCAGGGGAGAAAAAGAGTTCAGCGAGAAAAAGTGGTGGTACTGCTGGTGCTGCCGGTAAAACCAACAATGACTCCACTGTGGTTTCAGCTGAACCAGTCACTCTCCCATCTGAGTGGACAAGTCATGGAGCCATTGCTCTGGTCAGTCACGGTGCCCTCGGCGGGATCACTGTCATCCACACTGAAGTGCCACCTGGGACACAGATCCAGCCCATTATGACCACTGACAGCACAGGGGCCAGTGTCATTTCCTTAGATGGTTCCACCATCCCTGTCCCCTTCTCTATACCTGTGTCTATGGCTCATCCTACCCCCTTGTCCTCTGAATCCTCATCCACCGTTTTGTCTGTACCCTCAGTTCTCACGGTTCCTGTTTCTGAAGGCACATTGGCGTCAGTCTCGGAGATCCAAACTGTTTCAACGTCATCTGTGCTGGAAGCTGCTGTTTCGCAGACCATTTTGGCTCCGGTTTCAGACACTAAGACCACTTCTGAGATGGATATATTACACCCTAATATTCAGACTGTGATTGTCACTGACAAAGCTTGTGGAAAAGAACAAGCAGCAGCTGTCCAAAGTGATGGACAGCAAAGGACAGCAGATAACTGTTTAGGTGAACCTAAAGATCAAGAAGCTTTGTAGAAAATGCATCTAAATATTTCCAGCCCCTCACTTAATGATATTTGTTGTATATACTTTGGAATTAGCAATGTCTGAATGTGTGTTCTGACTGCAGTGTTTCATCATAATCATAATCTAAAATCCAGTGTTTCATTAACAGTCACTTGGATGTGATGTTCAGTGTTTATCACACCCTTTGGGAAACTCAAGGTATGCATTAAGAATCACAAGTTTTAGTCACAAGCTTATGAGATATAACTAAGGTGTAATCAAGATTATTATAATTAATGATTGAAATAATATTGTACAGGTCTCATAATGTACAGTGTTGAATGCGGCATAAATCATATTGAATACAAATGAAATTAAGTTGATTGTTAGTTCATTACATATAATGGCAAACATCACATCAGGTTCAGTACATTTTAGCCCTCGTGTTAATATCAGACACATGTTCACCATACATCATGTACTGCAGGAGTTACAACCTGGACGGTTGTGGAGGATCATGGTCTGGGAACCTTGTCAGAAGTCCTTGGCAGCTACAGAACAGCACTCCAGTGAATCCTCAAGTAGCTTTCCATACACCTTTTGGAATGACAACACGCTTTTCACAACTCTGTTGATTTATCTTGGTCTGAATGTAAATGAATTATCTTAAATCCTTCAGAATCCTGGCGCTTTACTCTCTTTGGAACAGTTTCCATATAACTACAGCTGTGTTTCAAAGTATTTGTTATGTTCAGCAGACACTCCATATTATCCCAGAGGATTTTTGAGTCTGCCTCCACTTACAGAACTTCTGGAAAGAAAATAACCTCTAAAGTTTGTAAGTTTAATTAAATGAAATTAGACTGAAACTAATTGGTATCTTCTTTCCAAATGTAGATTTGTTTTATTTATTGTACCCAATCGAAACAGTATTATTAATGTGGATGCTTGCAAAGAAGGTATGGAGAAAGGAAATGCACACTAAACAAGATGTAGACGTTGTATAAGAACAGGACACAATCATGTCAAACCTAGGTCACATTGTTCTCTGTCACAGGTCGTTGGTTAAATTGATTTCTGTAATCTATTGCCCCAGCAAACTTCACCCATCAAATCAAACAGCATAAGGTTACAGTCAGACAGGGCAGCAGATGAAAATAATAGATCAATAAAAGTATACATGAGTTTAATTATATATAAATCCAAGCACAGCATTAGCAACATGCATTTTATTTAGTGGGCTTATAAATACAACTCTCAAAATACAGACTGTAATACATTTATATTATTGTCCTTTTTGTGATTATACATTATATTCAACTGATCCTATTGGGCCTTCTTTAGTATAGGTTTTTGAACGGCTGGTGCAAGAACCTGTACTTTGGTTCTAGTATTGAACCGAAGCTATTTTGCAAAAATAGTTGTAGCTTACTGAAATGTCATTTCAGTGCTATATGATCAAGATGACCACATCAGTGTGCAGTGATTGGCACTAATCAGACTAACTGCAAAGTGTGCTTTATAGATTTTGTTGGTAAAGAAAATCTTGAGTTATTGCATGAAAGGACGGCAGAAGGCGATCATTATTAAAGAGGTGAAGGTCTCAGGCCTCAGCTTAAACCACTGTGTAGAAAATGCTTTTCAGTATTACTTTTTCTGTGGGCAAGTTATCTGATATAGTGTCACACCTCATCAAGGTGTCTCACATCTTGTACCTGGTGTCTGATTGTATTAGTCACGTACGAGCAATTCCTGAGTGTGCTTTAAAGGTCACAGAGAAACATAGAAACTATTCATTGTTGACCTTGAGAATTTAAATACAGATTGAAGCTTACAGCACACAATTCTTATTCATAATTAAAGACAAGGGCAGGGCAGTGTGGGATATAATACCTTTATTATTGTCCATTCGCACAAGCATACAGATCATATCCAATCCCCATTGTCATTCCTTCTGGAAGAAGCTGGATACGCAGGGCGACTGACCCTTTTGTAAAAACTTTGGTCTGGCTCACTAGTGAATGTAACACAACACTAACCTGTACACAATGACATGCTTAGCAACTGGCCAGTTGGAAGGTGCACTGCAGTAGTAAACCTTCACTGTAGTGTAGTTCACAACACAACACGGCACGGAATGAATGACTAATGATGCACATTATCCCAAAATTACTGCCCTGGGAATAAAGGAGAAAGGGTTTCCATGTCAGTTCTTTTCACGCCAAAATACAGCTCACATAGGCAACCTATAAACTGCAGCTTACACATTCAAACATTAAAAGTGTTCTTACATCAAAAAATCCTAAAGTCATAATAAATAAACTGAAATGTAATAAAATCATGAACATTTATCACAAAAAATCATCAGGTTGTGATTAGGTACAAATGTTTAACAGTCTACACTTGGTGCATATCACAGCCCTTCATCAAGAAGAGTCTCTCCCCATGAGTGATAAAAAGAAAACCAAAATCTTTTTTATGGTAATGAGTTGTAAGAACAATCATGACATTGATTTAATCCTTCTCTTCTATTTCAACACAACATAAATTAAGATAATAGTACATTCTTTAAATCCACACACATCATGATAATCTTATGTACAACAAACTGAAACATTTAAATAATTGAAATATATAATAGACTAGATTAAAAAAAAACAAGCTGCATCGGACTAGGAAACAATACTTGTACAAAACATGCAGTGCTTGTCATCAATACTAACATTAGTTTCAATACAATATACCGCTCTGAAATCCCCCAGGACAGATTTCAGCAGAAAAGGTATGCAGCAATCCTCTAGGAAGAGGTGAGGGCGAGAGGATTTACATTCTGACTAGATTCAGATATGCTTGTAAGGAAAGCAAAGATAGTACTCTGACAGTATAGCAGTGAGCAGTGGAATATTCAAAATCGCCAGACACTCCTCTCCAGATACTATACACAATGAGGCGAGTGTCTGTCTGTTTATTTGCCTGTGTGTGTGAGAAAGCATGCGTGATGGATTTGTCCCTCCATGCTGCATTTTGTACCCAGTGGTTCTTTCATTTCAGATCCCCTTCATCACCCTGGATGGTCTTTTTGATGCGCAGCAGGAGGGTTGTGTGCCACTGGTCCAAACGTGAGATGGAGTCAAACTCCTTTACCTGAAAAGGGCGGAAATGGGACATAGAGATAAGCTTTATTTTTCCCCAAATCAGGATTACAATTACAATGTTGTGCTCACTTTGCTAAATTTATTAAATTATTAACTTAATATAAAATTCACTTAGGTTTGAATTCTACCACTGGCATTGCATATGTATGAACTAACACAGTTACAATTGTGATGAATTTTCTACATTTCAGATGAGGACTCTTCCCTCTCTGACTTTGAGTTAACTTTGAAAAATGTTTTTCTCAGCTCAGCAACAGTGATTCACCACATCAGTTTGTACAAGTTCCACATAAACACACAGTCCTGGGAGACTGAATTGATTCCTGAGATCCAGCCTCCAACTTTCCTGAACACAAAAGGGATCCAACAAAACTACAATAGCTGAAGCAGTGCGAGTTCTGCGCTCACCAAAGGCCTTATTTTAAAACTTGACAACTTTCATAGAGTGTATGAGACTTACTGCCTCTGTGAAAGCCTCGCTGTTCTGTTCCTCATGTGCCTCAAGAAGTTTCTGTTAAGACAAAAGAAAATGTAGGTTACGCAAAGAAAGTGAACAGATTAAGAGGGAAAAGTAAACCATCCTCAGTGTTCTTAGCATCGAGTTACCTTCAACAACTTGCATTCTCTGGAGTCTGAAAAAGCCGGGAACATCTCCTCATATTTTTCAACAGCAATCTGTAGAGACACAGCGTGTTAAAATTCTACCACAACTCCCCTTCCCAAATCCTGAACCACAAAGGTATAAACTTGCCTTAGCGTTGAGCTCGTCGACAATGAAATGACACAGGGAGGCTTTGAAGAAATACTCTTTGGCGCTGTATTTCAGCAGTGGGTTGTCCATCGTGTTGGCTCCAACCTAGATGCATTCAAATCATACAAAATGTTGTAGATATGTCAGCATTACAAACTCAGTGGTGATGGAGAAAAGTGCAAGGTAGACACACAAATCCCAAGTAGTACCCACCTGCTCGTAGATCTCAATAGCCTTCTGGTACTGCTCCAACTGAGCACAGTAAGATCCCACTTTCAGGAGACACTTATTGGCAGAACTAAAGAGAAGTTTCAAAAAGACAAAGGTAACGACATAATCACTTATGTTAATGAGGGCAATTCATGAAGGTATCTCAGTTCCAGGGTTCTGGTTTTGCACAGCCCGCTTGCATACGCCTGTTAATGTCACTGACAGCTGTGCTTTCTCAGCTATGACAAATCAAAATGTGGCAGAAGGCTTCTGTGAACAACAGCCGTGAGCAGGCTGCTATAGATGCTATCCAGCAAGCAACAAGAACCTTTTAGCTTCTCTTTGACCTATTTACTTGTTAAAATTACTTACATGAAAAAAGTGTATTAGAAATTATAAACTTAAAATGAAATTGTTATTCTCTACAACATTTCAGTCTTCATGACTTTTATCATGATAAAAAGTGTGCTAAACCTAAAAATGTACTGCACAGAAAATCTTCATATCACCAATGAACTATTTTGGGTGATAACTACTACAGTAAATAGCTGTATAAGTCAACAATGTTTGACATCAATCTCCCTCACAGCTAATACTGATACTTAGAGCATCATTGTATGAAGTCTTTAATCTTTACAGTAGGGGTTAGGGTGCACACATAACTTTGGAAACTTTGAAATTGCTATATGCTTTCATACATCAACATGACAGCATCAATTCTTAAATAGAAAAACAGGGATAACATAGGTAATATACAATATACTATCCTGATAAAAGAAACAGTGAGAACAGTACCTGTTTGATTCTTCTCCTTTGTAGTAGTCTGCTGCTTGTTCATAATGTGCAATAGCCTTTACAAAAGAAAAAACGGCAAACACTGTCATCTTAAGTGTTCTTCAAAACAAATATTACTTATAATGGTCATATGAGTAATTATTAGTAGTATTATCTGGCTATGTAACCTCTGACAATGTGATGTTACCTTTTCGATATCCACAAGTTCAGCCTCGTAGATCTCTGCGATACTGATGTGGTGTTTGGCTGCGATGGTGAATCTTCCCTGGGGGAGGAGGAGGAGAAGGAGAGGAGAAATTATTACTAACTGGATCTATCTCAAGTCAATGAAAGTGTTTTGTTATGTTCTCAGTGCAGAGAGGTGAGGTCAAGTGGTAGCCTGTGGCTTCAGGTCTATAAGGTTTTAGCTTTTGAAATTAATCTTCACTAAAAAAGACAGGTTGTGTTATATGTGTTAAATAAAAAAAGGGGTGCACTAGCAATATGTTGATATGGGCCCAAAAATAAAATGCGGGAGTGGAGGAAAAGCAGAGACATCCTCCTACATCAATGTGTATGAGGATTTTCTGCTATCCAGCTCTGTTAAGTCAAAGGCCAGATTTACTGTTGTGGATGAGAACACAGATGGAGACTTTCTATAGGCATCTTACCATGTCTGTGTATATATCGATGGCAGCATTTAAACACTTGATTGCCTCTTTTGGCAGCATTAAAAGAAGAGGAGGGAACAATTAGACATCAGTTAGAAATGGTTAGTTTTGTTAATATCTGACAGAACCTTGAACAGCACCTAATTCAAGATTAGTCAACAAGGGATGTTCCAGCAACAGGGTGAAAGGAGGTAAAAAAAACAAACCTATGTATAACACTTGTATGTTGCTTTTAGTCAGACGTTAGATACAAATGATAAAACAAAACCACAAGCAAGACCCTCCTCTTCTGTCTGCACACCAAACACCTCAGCCGTCAACCCTCCCCCAAAACCAATGGCTACATCTGCGCTTAGAATATTAAATGAGGCCACAGAGAGAACAAAGAGGCCTATAAATCAACTAACAGTAAATGCAGAGCAATTAAAGAGCAATAACTCCTACATGATCAATTGCTTGAAATATGAACAGCAAAGCAACTAAGGCAGATTGTAAAAGTGAAATCCACCTCACAGTTAAGCCTTGTGGCCAGAGAGTGTTAAACTCTCCTGATTTCCTGTCAACAATCTGAGGATTTAGTGTGGGGATTCAATGTGTTTTAGTCATTTAGAGAAACACTCACTCTACAATGACTCATCTCAGGAGATTTGATTAATTTCCTGTCAGAGTGACAGAATATAGCCTCACTCCCCCCTGCTGGGTGTGGAAATGCTCTAGCTAGTCAACTTCACTACAAAACACTATTCATGAAAACACTGAATGACAAGTGTTTTAATCAGGCATAGCTAACATATATATTTTCAATACATTACTGCAATAATTTTCTTGCATCCAGCTGTACAGTCGATGTTTCATTAACTTGTACAGTATGAAGGTCAGAATTAGATTAGAGTTATTATGGGTTAAACAGGGTAAGAGGTAGATTGAAGTCAGTCTATCATCTCTTACCATTGGGATCAGACTTCTTGTAAGCATTCCCTGCATCGATGAAACTGGTGGCACAGTCATGTTTGTTCTGCAGCTGCATATGGAGACGTGCAGCCTTGCAAAATGCACTCCCAGCAGCTGCAGATAGAGGAAAAGAGAACAGAAAATTTCATGCATCCCGACTTTATACTTTGCAACACAATCTCATTTCTAGGTGTTGCACTTTGCAGTTATAGAGCCAAAAGACAGCAATTCTACAGCTTGGCAAGTGTGTTGAAATTGATAAGTTGAATATCGCACCACTCCAGTTTTTGACCATCTTGAACATGTTGGCCGCTCTGCAGTACATCTCACATGCCTCTTCCACTTTGTGATGTCCTCTACAAACCAAAGGAAAAAGAAAGCAGTTGTAAACAAACTGAATATAGTACAAATGATTATATGATTATATAAGCTATGGCATACTAAGGTTAAACAAAAACAAATCAGTCTGGTCTAAATATGGTCAAATAAATGACCCCTAAATGGCAACACAGGATGATGCACTGTACAGAGTGTCAGTCTGCTGCATTTCTCAGGGAGTTGCAATGCTAAGATTGGTGAACTGGCTTAAATAAATCCCTCTACAGAGACACTATAGATCTCCATCCCTTCATGACAAGAAGTGGACCCCCTGGGAGCTCCCTGTAGTTGTAATAATATTCTGTCCATTCAATCACGGCAGGATTACATCACTGCTTGGTCAGCCACAGATTTAACAGTATAAGGCTGCCAAGAATTATCAGCACACAAACTGCAGAATAGTAACATCTGGGGGTCACCTCGGACAGAGTCGCACTGAACAATAACTGCTGACTTTTTGTATTTTGGGCACATGAAAACAAAGCTTTCTTTGCTTTGTCTCTATTATATAGAAAAATATTCAGATATAAGAGAGCATGCATTAATTGGATATACAGAACACAATTTTAAGGAGCTCCCCAAGGTCACTGGTAGATATAAAGCTCTCAATAGAAATCAGTGTCTGCAATATGTCCAATATTGCAGACACTGACATTTCTTTCAATTTAAGAATGAATGCATAATAAATAATTGGTAAAACTACTTGCCAACTGTTTGTCTATTTCTACAGTAATGTTGTTATTATTATGAGTTGCCTTTTTGATGGTTTTGCCTGTTTTGGCAAATGTGAACTCTCAATCTGCTAAAACCCCTCAGCATGATTCAGATTGCAGCATTTGCCATTGTGGAGGTTTGCCCTGTCTTTATCCCATCATCAGAAACCTTTGCTCTGGGTGTTTTGAGGATTAACTCTGGTGTTAATGAGTGCACTGATGAAAGTAACAATTAGTAATGATTCATACTTTAAACACTGCTGTGTGTGATAAGAGCACATTCACAGTCACTGCCTCAGGATTATGACGTCAGGTCAGATGACAATGTGTTTGGTTCATTCAGAGGAGGGTGTTTTTAGACTAGAATCTGTAAATAAATTCTTGGGGCTAAAATGAAATCGAACCATGAAGGGATAAAAAAATCAGATAATAAACCCAGAAAATACATCATATATTTATATATAGCCTACTATATGTGATCTGACATAATGCGGAGACTGAGTGAAATTACAGAAAAGGCTGCAAATACAGTCAAAGTAGATATTTTAACCTTGTAAATTAGCTCTATACAGACTGCTGCGTAGACTCCAGGCCAAGACTGGGTGCAGGAGAGAGTCGTGATCTGCTGGCATGTTTACAATGATAACAGCTCACTTAGCTAACTGATTTGCAGGAATTATTGCAATGAATGTCACGTGTCGTCTCCATCTGGTTCAATATAAAACGAAACTGCAATGTTCTTCTACAATATGTTGTCAGCTAACATTTGAAAACCTAACTGGATGCATGTCTCTATAGCAATAGGCTACGTGCCAACTTTGCTGCTGTAACTTAACGTTTGCTAGCTGTCTGTTCTTTGGTGCAGTGCTGTCTTACCCTCCAAACATCCCTCCCAAAAAAGAGCCAGAGGACTTGACTTTTTTGTCAGCGTCGGCCATTAGCTGAATCGCTTCCTTCTCTTTCCCGGAGTTGTCCATTTCTTTGCTGTATTTGGAAAAAACGTTAAGTGAAGCAGAAAATACCAGCAAAGGATTCCGCTGTGTACAGTGAGGATTACAGTCGATGGGTTTATTTAGCGTAGGCGTGTACAGGCTAGTAGCTTAGGCGAGTTCCGTGGCATCGCGGGAGTTGGAGTGCCCTACGCGACAAAAACAGGTGCCCTCAAGTCAAAAGAAACTACAACTCCCGGAGATACATGAATCTATTTTTATATCCTGTGTTACGTAATATTTGATGGCAAATAGCTAAAATATATTTAACGTTCAGTTTAATTTTTCCTTAAATTTGACGCGGTATCAAGTCACATTTTATTTTTTCTTCGCCTTGAAGATAAAATTGGATATATTATCGTCCGAAAAACCTTAAAGTAGCAACACATTCAGTGTATGCTGCTCCTGTGTACAGCAGAGGGCGCCCAGACATTACAACTGACTCGACATCCTTTTGCTGGAGTGCCTGTGACCAAACTTTCCCTTCATAAATAAGTATTAATTTGGCGAGTTTTTGGGTCAGCACAAGATGTAAATACATTTCCACTTAGAGTTTTCATGTCACACTGTAATTATGCAGACGTTGATGTACGGTTGATTTGTACGGTGGCCCTGAGACATTTGACTTGTTAGTCAAATGTTAGCAGGGAAAGTACAGGTGATAGTAATAAGGTTAATTACAGGAAATTTGTACTTGGTGTGTTTTCATTTTTATTCTACAACACTAGATTTCAGAGGAAAATGTACTTTTCAAAACGTTATATCCATTTTACAGTTACATTTTATGTACAAATCATTATTTTATATATGATGTGTATTGAAGAGTACATTTCTCAGCAGTACCTAAAGTAGATAAAATAAGTTCCACCTCAGCTTGTTATAATTGTAAACTTAATAATAAGTGAACCCTTTGGAATTACCTCCATTTATGTATAAATTTGTCCTAAAAATATGGCCAGATCTTCATCCAAGTTGCAATTATGAACCAACTTAAACTATTTTCTAACTAATTACACACAAATCATTGTATTGTTCTTGTTTACGTCGAAAACATCATTCAAACATTCACAGTGTAGGCTGGAAAAAGAACCCCTTGGGTTAATGGCATCAACAAAAGCTGACTGGAGTCAGGAGTTATCAAACCTGGAGTCCAATCAATTAAACCAGATTGGAGGTGTGGGATAGAGCTACTTTGAATTGTAAAAAACATTTTGAATTTTGAATTCCCAAGAAACATCTGGTAATTTGAAACATGCCTTGCACAAGAGAGATCTCAGAAGACCTGTGATCAAGAATTGTTGATTTGGATAAAGCTGGAAGGGTTGCAAAGTCATCTCAGAGAGTTTAGATATTCATCAATACTACTCGACACTACCACTACTCTCTCTAGACATCACCAGACATCCTAAGAATGCTCCAAAATTCCCCCTGATCATTGTACAGGTCTGACCAGCAGTAGCTAGAAGAGCTTGTTTAAACTTATGGCTGCCAAAGGTGAATGTTTAATGGGTGTGTTCAATAGAGACACAGAAGATTATAATTGCTTGTGATATCGGCTTAGGAACACCACACTTGTGACTCAGCTGAGGATCAGATCACATTTTATTGGTGAGGATGTTGGCTTAGAAACCTACATCCTCAACCAAAGAGCTCTCCTTGTCATTTAAAAATCTAGTTAGTGTTGAAGGGTGTAAACTCTTTAATCATTTCAGCATTCCTAAACAATAGCCCAGGTAGTTGCGTGAAAAGACTGATCATTGGTATATCAGTTGTAAGGTTCACTCTGATAACCACAGCCCGAGACAATCATCCTGAGATAAGAAAGAAACCTTACATCATTAGTCGTGCCAACCACCACTGAGTGTCCTTGCGTTATCTGATCAATCATTAACTATTGTATAGTGCCATGCCAGCAGCGTTCTATGGGTG
This sequence comes from Seriola lalandi dorsalis, assembly GCF_002814215.2. NCBI lineage: Eukaryota > Metazoa > Chordata > Actinopteri > Carangiformes > Carangidae > Seriola > Seriola lalandi. The sequence continues at coordinate 2,935,520 of NW_019525453.1, read as the reverse complement.
TAGGCTATGTGGAGTAAAACTAAATGTAAACAAAACTAGAATCACAACGCCACAGTCGTTTGCCTCCACCAACCAATCCAGTTGCAGTTTACATGCACGTTTGTAGTCACGGCCAAAAACATGTTTTGTGCAGTCAGTGATCTTTGACTTTTGCCCACCAAAATCTAATCAATTCATCTTTGATCCAAGTAAACGTTTGTGTCCAATGTGAAGTAATTCCCTCTGGGCGTTCATGAGATTATGCGTTCACGAGGCCAAAAACATGTTTTGTGAGGTCACAGCGGCCTTTGACCTTTGACAACAAAATCCTAATCAGTTCACCCTTGAATCCGAGTGAACGATACTGCCAAATTTGAAGAAGTTACCTCAAGGTGTTACTGAGATATCAGAACTCAAGTGACATCAAAAAGAAAAGAGTCAAAGAGAAAATGAACAAATATACATATTGATTTTATTTACATTATCATTTACACTCTTCTGCTCTGAAGTGGCAGTTAGTATTACACACTAGATTCTTTTATTCTCTCTGGTACTTCATTCATATACATATACAGACTATGCATGACTCCATCATGAGTTTGAAGAGACTGTGCAATAAGACAGATATACAGACAGTATACTATAAATGGATTTGTTTTGCTCTGTTCAAAATGCAGCATCACCATTTGCACCATACCAACACATTTTTATACTCAAATGATAAAATATATCAAGCATAATTTGTTCCAAAAATAATCTGCCATGCAATAAGAAGCATTTGGTTGTGAGGTGAAATAAGATTTAAAGGTAGTATAGAAGTATTTGTTCATTCTGTACAGACATCCACACTCAAGTCTCTTCTAATAGACGATGAGTGAGGTATTGGTGATTTTGAAACAAAAAAGCAAGAAGCATACAATTTCCCCCTTTAAGGCTGTGGTATGTGTACACTGTCATAAACAAAACATTCAGATTTTTCTCAAATCAAGTTGATAAAAAGAACAAAGGATACAGTACATCCAGTATGCATGCAGTATTTAAATAACAGCAATAGCTATAAATCCAGTCAATAAGCAGGTGTTTGAAGGCGAAGAAAGGAGGAGCAAGTTCTTTCAATCCATTCAAGAGTAGATTAATCAGCCATGTAGGCTTCTTCTAAGTGCTGTAGTCTATCCACCAAGAGGTGAGCATTCATTAATGGCAACACACACAGTCATCCAAATGCACATCTTCTTGTACTGAGTGTAGTATGCAAACCAGACCCAACAATGGATGTGCCAGATACACTCCCAAATTATTTCCCATACCTGAAATAGCAATCAGTAGCTACTACTCCTTAACACTTAAGGTAATGGCTACACGCACAGAAAAGACATAAGAGCAGAAACAGAAAAACAGCATAATCCTACATCATCATCAACATTTTGACATACAATTTGCTGACATGTTACACCTTTACACCTGTAAAATATATGCAGAAACTTTTAGCACTTCGACTATGAACAGATGAAACATTTTGGCTAAATAAATATCCACTGTGAAATTCCACTTTTATGAAGACCTTTGTGCTTACTGTTCAGATCCCAAAACTGGTCGACGAAAAAACATGTGCATCACCTTAATGTTTAGGCAAACCATCCACCTATTTTATCAGAAAACATATATAACAAACATTTTGTGAAGATACATGACAGCAGACAAAATCTGTCACTGAGTGGAGTGGAGATAATTTAAGAGGTTTTATTATTGTGAGCAAAATTTTAAAATACATACACAAACCTGATCTTTTATCTTTGAGCAAGTACACCTTGGTCCTCTAAAGTGTGTGTGAGAAGTGAGGTCTATTGAAAGGTAGTTTAGGTGTACTTATGAGGAGCTGAGGCCAGAATCGGACTCAGCACTGCCAGCACGGGCCTTGGAGGCAATGCAGGGAGCCATGGAGCAAGGAATGGAGTAGCAGGAACAGGTGGAGCTCTTTAGGGTCTCCTCTGTAATAACCTCCTGCAGGGAGTGTTGCTCCTCTACTTGGAAGATATTTGGCTGCTCTCCTTGGTCCTCGCAGATGCTAAAGGAAAGGGATCAGACATCCTTCAGTTAGATGAGTGGACAGTAGTTGGTGTAAACTGGTGCCTCACAAGTTTCTTTGACTACTGTCCGTCATTCAAAAACCAAAGTGACAGCAGAGTTTTCCTGATCTAAAAACATGTTGCTAACATGTTGGTGACAGGGTTGAAATATATACATCACAACAATAGTGAGAATATTTTTCCACTATCTACAGCGATAACTGCACAGTGAAGTATGGCACATGTAAAATCATTTATGATATAATCAGGTTTGACTGTGTTCCACTGTCACATCAGACAAAACTCTTCATATTTCATTCACTCTGTCACATTAAATTACAGTTTGCTGGGAATGAATCATTTAGGGAACATTTAGTAAAGCAATAACAGGTTAGGATATGATGGTGTGATTATACTATCATGGTACAATCCACTTTAAATTTCTAAATGAGAATATTGAATTATCACCAAGCACTACTGAGTAGTCCTGTGGAACAAAGTCTATTGTTATTTTTATTATCAATATTATAAAGTCAGTACTAACAATAAGATCATATAATATAATTAAGGTTTGTGGATTCATTTTTATTTTTTAAACTTAAAAATTTCATCTGCTATAAGTGAAAAAAGAATAGTAGAATGTGGCAAGATGCAAAAATACAAAGACTACTAGTCTAGTCCAGTTCTGCTCCCAACTAACTAGTACAGGGGTAATGTGACCATACAGAAGCTCCACACTTTTTTCATGCACCTATGTTAATGAAAACTGTTTTCTGCATTCACGTTGACTGGGGGGATGATTGCACTGGTTTACATTTTTATGAGAAAGAGCCTTTTCTAATTGTTTTACTCAGTTAAGAGGATTTTGGATGCCACCTGCACATTCAGGGCATCTCACCTTTTACCTGCTTGGCATGCACCACATTTTGTGAAGCAATGCCCAAGGGCATGACTCGCAAAATATGATGATCAGTGGGTTAGCAAGATTACTTTGTTCTGCACGCTAGGTTTTCAGTTTTATGTGGGTGGCACACCTATACACGCGATTAAAGCAGATTAAATACTAGGCACGGCCAACGTCCTCAGCAGTCAAGTAAGGAAAACAAAAACATCATTCTTTCCCCCTATGGACAATGACTGACATTGTTCTCGTAAGCTTAAACAACAGTATATGATATTATATAAGTGTTACAGAAATTTTGGTCCCTGAGTGAGCCACTCCTCTGAGGCTGTGTGTTCTCCATTATGAGCTCTATCAATAAAATATTTTACAGTAGGTGACTGTTTTTACAGGTGTATTGGTTAGGGTTTGGATGCCAGCCAAACATAACAATAACAGTTGAACTTTTGCACACGTTCAAAGTACCATATGTCTTGATAGATGAACTCAGGAAAAACTGGAATTACCATCCTGTGGCTGTATGTCTCCGTCAACCACTCAAAGTGCAGTTTACATCGATGTCTGTCCAGACTCATAATATATGTAGTGATGACTTTGAAGGAACTTAAAAGATATCAAGTGTATTATTTGATTTGTGATATAGGGATATATCAATAAAGTTGACTCTCTTTGTTGAAGCTTTGTTGTACTGTATTAGTGTGGAAGTTCATTGACAGAAACAAAAAAAAAAGTGTCAAATTTCTTGTATGTGTTCACATGCTTTGCCAATAGAGCCAATTCTGATTGAGCACAAAGTTGTAGCCAAAACAACAGATAATGCTTCAAATATGGATGTTGCTGCAAAGAAGCTACAAATTCGAAAATGTCGATGCTTCACACTCATCTACAAACCGGCAGCACAGAAGATCTATCGAGGTTGGTACCTAAGACTAGTGTCACCAATTCAGTTTTCAACCAAGTATGAAATATGGTCACAATCTCCCCTTCTGTTCCTGAGTTACAGTGTTGAATAATGTCCAGAAGTGTTTTTGCAGTACATTATAATTTGACAGTGAAGTTGACTTTGGATTTTTTGGATATAAAATGTCATCACGTCATCATTTTATCCTATTAGACCTTTGTGTGAAATTTTGTCATAATTGTGTCCAAGTCCTTCAGCTATGGCCAAATTTTTTTTTTTGTGAGGGCGGTGTTAAGGGATAAAAAGTCCCATAGTATAAGTTACTCTCTTATAGTGAACCTGCTCAAAGGGGGAAGGTCACAGTCACCCTTGTGAGCCCAGTAATCCAAAGTGGCAAATGTACGATTTTTGTCAAGCAAGATATTTTGATTGTGTTCAACAAATTTCATAACACAATCTGCTAAGACGGAGCAGTACAACTCATTTTCAAGGCTACAAGGAGCGTCCAGCGCAATCACCCCTTTTGTAAAGAAACCAAATGGCAGTACAAGCAGATCATCCACAAACTTAATAGGTGCAAATAACAGAAAATATACTTGTGAAAAATATGCTGTGATATCTGACAAAGTTACTGAGAGAGGCTTAAATGCAGATCTCTTGGATCAAGGTTATTTGAGACAAATGCAAATACATATTTTTTGGTTCACACAAGGCCAGTATGTCAAGGAACACTGTCATGCACTAAACAAGCCATTCACTCTTGTTGCCTCTTTTGCTTTCTATGTCAAGTTGAGTATTGACGGGTGTAAGGAGGCTTCAGAAATGATAAACATGGCAGTTGACCAATCAAACAACTGTGTTTAGTACTATCCAAGTTTTAAGAAAATCCAAAAAGCTAAAACAACAATAATCACTGAATCATCAAGTGCTATACTATTAAAGTGTCAGACATATAGTGCTGTGCAAAAAGTTTTAGGCACTTTTGATGTTTAGATTCTTATCCATCACACAATCCCATCAGAGAGACGTCTGACTGACAAATTCATTCAGCTGCATGACAACAACTTCAAACATCATCATCAGCAACAAGGAGAATCAAGGAGTCCTGCAACACTAAGCTGATTGCAACATCATGGACTCAGTCTGGTATTACATAAACAGACGAAAACACCGAAACAGCCTAAATCCACAGAACTGTGGCAAGTTCTCCAAGATGCTTGGAACAACGTACCTGCCAAGTACCTTGAAAAACTATCCACAAGTGCACTGAGGAGAACTGGTGCTGTTTTAAAGGCAAAGGGTCAAAACAAATATTGATTTGATTTAGGTTATTTCTGTTTACTGCATTTTATATAGTGTTAATATTAATAAAAACTATTCATGGCATTGTTTTTGAAAACATCCTCACTTTACTTTTAGTGCCTAAGATTTTTGCACAGCACTGTATGAGAAGTCAACCGTCTTGCATCATTGTCAAGGAACACGATTTTGTTCCTTCCGCATTTTATGAGGAATATATGAACTTTCAGGCAGGATTTGAGGGGAGAACTAAAACCAGCCAAGGGTTGTAGAGTGAGTAAATTAACAAAACACAGACAGGAACCAGAGAAACATTACGGGAATCAGAAGAACTTGAGTCAAAATATGGCACCAAGCATTCACAAATTCTGTAAAACAAGAGGCAAAGTTATAACAACAACGTGGAGAGGTCAAATGTTTTGATTTGAGATGTTAAATAAAGTTACATCTGGAATCTTCAGGGAATATTGGGTTGTAAGATAAGAGTTCAAAGCCTATAGTCTGCTTTCTGCAAAGGTCTGTAAAAGTCTGGGTCAACGTCCAAACATTAATATAGAGTAAAGGTCGTGGTAGGGTAAAACCCAGAACTGAAACAGCTGAACAAACACTCTCTGCTGACCACGCAGCTTTGCTAAGATCAGAGAAATCAGTTTCACTCTGACAAGAGACCCAATCTTTATGTAACAGCATTGGCATGTTGCGTACTAATGTCGCACTCACACACAAAATGTTCAATGAATAATCAAACCAGTTTCATCAGCAACTTTGGCAGGTGCCAAGTGATTATGGTGTCTGCCAGTGCTTGATTATGTAACCCTGACTCCTGAAACACTGCAGATGGGGAAAAAAAGGCCTTGTAATCATACAGTGGAATAACAAGGAAGAGCACTGTGAATGCAGTAATCAAAATTATGAAACTGAATGTCCTGATCAATAACTCAATTGTGGCTTCAGGCTGAAAACAGACCAAGGGCGCAGGGTGTACAGAACAGGATGTTATGTAACAGGTGACGATTGTAGCTCGGAACACAATTATGAGAAGATTTATCATAACAGAAATATCAGGAAAGCGCAGTAACTGAATGTTTGATTGTGCAAAGAAAATGTGTTTGTGGATATACGGTACAGAGTTGGTTTTGTTTGGGTCTGTGTGTTTTCTAGTTTACCCGACAAGCATTGAGGTCTTGAGGCGCTACGAGGCAGCCACGGATAAGCATGTCACATTTCAACCTACCTATCATAGATGAGCCCATCGATTCCCTGCTCTCTCAGCTTCCTCCGGGTCTCGTGGTCGTTGTTGTCATCTCCCCAGCTGAACACCACCAGGCCTTTAGACTGGGCATCCCCAATGTAGGTGAGGTTCTTAAGCAGCTCCTCCGTGTGCGCGCTGATCCCCTAAAGGAGCAGCCAAGGAAGTCCAGTTAGAAAAAAAAAAAAAGTCTTGTTTAATCTTTTTAAGTTCATCCTAAAATAAAAGTCACTTCTTCTCTTCTCACTCTCACGTTGGCTTAAACACTAGTAAAGTCTTAATGTCTTCATAATACATAAGTAAGACAATTCAGTTACAAATGTGACTTTAACAAAAAAAAGTGATGTGAGATTATGTTGCCTAAGATGTCTGGAGACATTTTTGACCTTAGTAAAACCACTTAGGATGTCAAAGAGACAGCTGACACAGCGCTATGCTAGCTGACTTGTTCGTTATGTAGACTGTGTTTTCGACTGACGTGAGGCTGGTGGGTATGAAATGCTTATATAGACGTTATACAAAATCTGGAAAATTCAGTGAATACATTATGAAAAACATTTATCTTTCTGCTACAACTGCTCACCAGAATATTCTCACTCTGGGCGAAACTTATGGCGATCTGTGTGGTCTGGCAGCGGATGTCCATTAGTTCAGGATACTTTTCTGAAATTCCCTGAGTAAGGAAGAGGATGGGGTACTTGTTCTGCTTGTGACGCACCCTGAGAGAAACATGAAAAGATGTCACAATCACCATCTACGTAGGAGAGAATCTACGTTTACTGGTAACTTGACTTTTCTTCAAAATTGATTTGAAAAGAACAAGAATCTTTTAAACATCGTCACATTCTGAGATGGGTAATAGTTTCAAAAATATAAATTGACAGAAACTGAACTGCTACTACAAAAAGTAATCTTTGTGTTGTGCTTTTTCTGGTAATGAGTTCAGTTAAATTCAGAGGACATTCTGTAATGGTTTGTCTGAAATATCTTAATGTCTGAGAAAGAAATTGAGCTAGGCATGCTAATCAACATTAGCATACTATTAAATTAACATTTATTTAAAATAAAATGTATGCAAATCAATAACTTCATTACCATGTAACATTATTGTGTTTCTGAATAGAATGCAATTTCCAGTCTGATCAAATCTGGCCATACTTTATCCTCAGTTGTTAATTGTGCTTACATGGTGCAGATATCTGGGTCGAAGCAGGAGAAGACGATGCGTCTTTTGCCGCCTTTTTGCAGAACACAGGACAGGATGATGTCAAGGAAGGTATTCATGTTGAAGTAGGATGATAAGTTGCCATCCCATGACCCGTCCTGTCAATACAAAGCATTTATCAATTCAGTTTATTATGAAAACACAAGACATGAATTCACAATGACTCATTCAATCAAAGTAACTGTTGCAATACTCTGTCATTCACCTTCATCTGGCAGATCCACTTGAGCTCAATGTTGAAACCCACATGCTCAGGAATAGCCTGAAAGATCTGTAAGAGATATGAAATATGTTTTTTTGTAGGTAATAACTGATAGGTTATTGACACATAATTTGTTATTTAACAGACAGCAACAGAACCATTGGCAGAGAGTGCCATTCAATATAGGTGATGGGAGTTCCCTAGTTTTACTGTTCATCTACTTGTGAGGCCAAGGGGAACAGCTCATGATGATTAGACAAGATATTTAATAATGATGATCACCAAGAAGTAATTTACCTGCGAGAGTGATGGGAATGGCTGATGCTCATCAATTTCGTCTTCATCGTCCAGCAAATCTGAATAACAAACAGAAGAGATGACTGCTCATGATTGTGGCACACATTAACAGCCACTTTGCTGTGACGTAAGACGAGGGCATACAGGTCTTCAGAACAACAAACACCACCAGTTGGTACATACCTTTGTTATCATTTTCTTTCATTGCAGTAACATGGGCCAGCTGTGCAACAAAGCATAACAAAGTATATCATACATGATCTTGTCATTATATTAAACAAATGGTTACATACATGGTTACATGCCACATGCTCTGACTTGCCCACAGTACTGTTTTAAAAGTCTGTTTCCCTTGTTGTTGTTTTTAGCAGAAGGGAGCGTTCAGATTTGTTCACTGTTCATTTTGTTTCATCTCAAGGGTTTATTGCAACTTGGGTCTTATTTGCACAGCTTCATTCCAGGTTTTTACCTTCAGAAGCTGCAGCTGATCAAATGTCAAGTCTTTGACTGGCACCTCAATGAGCTCAAGTGAAGTCTTGTCATTTTTCTGTCGAGGAGATAAAAAGAATTACATTTATTGTATTTACTAAAGACATACATTTGTTCATGCTTACCACCTTCTTAAATGTATAGTGATCAAGTGATAATTAGTTAATGGAAAGTAAAAATACCAACAGAGAAAAATAACGTGAAGTCACTTTCATATGTCCATCATCAAGAACAACAGGCCTTAAATTTACCTTCTTGGTGGATATGCAGCATGTCAGATCATGGTATACAATAGGAACAGCATCCTTGGAGAGGTGAACATCAAACTCCACATAAGCTGCACCCTACATGTACACAATTGACATATAATTAAATGTTATTAAATTAATAAAAAAAGGCAGAAGTAATGTTGAAGGTAAATAATTGCTCATGAACTAATCATGTGAATAACTTACATGCTTGGCAGCACTTTTGAATGAGGCTACTGTGTTCTCCCTGATTCTGTGGTGCCTGTAAAATACAAATTAGAAAACAATTTTGTTGAAAGGGAACAGAAGCGGAACATGCACCCTATTGGCACCCACTGTTGTGCTAATGACTTAGCACTCTAACCTAGCCAACTCAAACACTTATTATGACTCACTTGGCTGCATGTGTGCTGCCTGCTCCTCTGTGTCCCACATCCAGAGTGCTCCTTTTCTTCCAGTACTTGGTGAATGAGGAGCTCATGTCACACTGCAGTCCCTGGATGGGCCGAATCACCAGGTAATCCACTGGAACAGAGTAACAAATGAAAAGGAAAACAGTTTCAGTTTCCCCCCTCTCTTTTGCATACAGACAAATCATTGTCGGCCAGTGTGGGACTCTTTCGTAAAAAATCTTACCTCTAACTTTCCCAATGGTCTGTCTGAAATTTCGACCCATTATTGGAAGTGTGGCCACTCCGATGTCTTTGCCACTCTCCAAAAAAGAGGAGGAGAGGAGGCAAGCTGTGCCCACATGTCCGGGATGAGCATCTCCCTGGACCACATGCTCACCCAGATCCTCCTGTAAACAAATATATTAGATTTGTACAATTCTGATCACATAAAACCACATAAATCTAATTGTGATGCCTGATTTGTTCTTCCTTTTACACTTGTATTTGTAAGTCAAGAATACAAACTTGTATCTTTTTAACAAATTGGTTTACTGGTGTATCAGAGGCCATGAGTTATTACCTCAAAGAACTCAAAGGTGAGCTCTAGGTTGTCTGGGTCCATGGTGTGGATACTGTACTCAGTCCACTGGGAGGGCTCCAGTGCGTTCCCACACTCAGGCTGTGAGTGACGCGACTTATAGCCATTGGCACTGATCATACTGATGTCCAGAGTGGAGGTCATCTTGGGCCAAGACGAAGGACTGATTGCCTCGTCCTCTTCATCTTCCTCCTCCTCAATGCCCTCCAATGTCAGCTTGATCCTGGATAGATAGGTAAAATAAAAAGTGAATTAAAATATTATAGTCATATTGAAAGCCACATGCATTTATAAAAGAAAATGCATCAAAACATAAATAAGTAGTTAAATCAAATTACATTGTACTTTCAGCTTTTCTTACTATAATTGTTGTAAGTATGTATCACTCTTTGGTTACAGGCAGGTCGGGTAATAGTAGCACTGTAATGATCCATCTCAAGTTGCTTTGAAGTAGAACTTTCTCTGGCTGGTGATGAAATCGACCTTGGTGTCACCCCTACCTGAACCGAGACTTCTTGAATTTCTTCTTCGTGATGGACACCGGAGACGTCTTAGAATAGTGCAGACGTAGGCGAATCTCTGTCTGGCATGTGAGCCACCCAGAGTCAACACAATTCACCCCATCTATAAAAAAAAAAAAAAAAGGGAGGACACAGACAGGATGCTTTTGTATTTGATGACAATGTATATGAATGCCGACCAGAGAACAGGTTGCAGTGACAAAGCAGGGAGGACACAATTGTTTGCTCTGTTATAATAGATGACCTCAAAACCTCTGCTGTACAAAACAGATGAAGTGAATACAATGTGGTCTGAAGGGATTTCAGTTATCTTGAAGGATTAAGCACATAAGTAAACCATTTAGCGCTGCAGTGCTTCTATCTTACTTTTACACAGTGTAGACCTATACAAGGTGAATAACACAGAGAGTTCCCTTGTGACAGTTGTTGTGTTTGTAGTTTGGTGGTGGCTGGTTGCTTTTTCAGTCAAACTTACTGTGAATTCCAAATTGCCCATCATCAATATTCTGGTGTGATGCTGCAATGAAGGAAAAAGGAATTAGAAACAGGATAGAGGAATCTTAACAGTACAAAAATTGAGGACAGATCAAACCAGTGCATTTCCAGTGTTTTCCCCATTTTGAACACTAGAAACCAGATGCCAAATTTAAGCCTCCCATAGTTTGTTCTGAATTTGATTTGCCTCAAACTCAAGAGTTCACTCAGCACTACACTACTCTTGAGTATGAGCTTGTGATCTGGGTTAATTTAGCAGGATGTTTATGAAACTATACAGAAATCAAACAGAACACTCCAGGACTGAAAACAAAAATTAACTTAAAATTTAAAACAAATTCTCATTTTAGTGAGAGAGGTGTTTTATTAATATTTGCTAGAAGAAAGAAAAAGAAACAAGAATCGGGTGACAGGTTGTGGTCAAAAAGGACATCAAGCAGGGTACAGCAATGGCTGCAACTATTCTTCCTATCAAGCTCATTTTGAATGAGCTTTGTCTGTGTTCTGCCAACACAATGGGGTTTTAACTAGAGAGCTCTACTATATCAGGTCATGACATCTACTGTGATGCAGTGTTTCCTCTATGGCTATAGATCATTCCAGCAAGTGTTGTCCCTGCTCTTTGCCAAAACATACAAACACTGCCACAAAAGCAAGCATATCCAGAGACTACCAGTAAATTACAGACAGTGTTTGTTGAAGAAACGCTGCAGTCAGGTGGCAGTATGAAAATTTAAATATACATTTTGCCCAAAACCAAAAAAATCCATAGTCAGATTCGACTATCCCCGAAATAATAACCTTCTTCTTCAGAGAGATGAGCAAGAAGTGACCCCGATGAGCATCTTTTATATATAATGCTAGGGCAGGGAATGGGAAGTCTACAGGGGTTTGAGTATGACACACTTTTCCAAACCCAACCACAATGTGCACCGTTTTTCATTGTTCTATACCTGTGGGGCTCATCGTGCGGGGCTGGTGATGGGTCTCCCACATATTGACTATCACTTGACAGGGACCACCTGCACTCTGCAATTCCAATGTTTGGCACAATGTTAGGGTTTTCAAATAGGATACATTGAACTACTTTTCAGTCTGGTCTCAAAGATATCTGTGGACCAGAGAATGAGAAAGGAATTAGAGCTAGTATAGTCACCAATCCCCAGCTAGGGCAGTCAGCCACCATGGATTGTAGCCTGAAAAGTGAATTAGTGAAGAAAAAAGAACTTTGAAACATTTCTTTAGTTACACATCAAGCTGCTCTCTTTATCTGTATTAAAACCATCATTAACTATAGCAATGAAATGTTTGTAGCCTTTTGAGCTCCGCCATTTAATCAAATCATTACAGAGTTGAACGCAATATTCCACTGACGCAAAATAATCCAACACTGCTCAGGTCTGCAATTCTGAAAAACATGGTCCATGAGTTAAAGAAAGGTTTACATTACTGTTACAGGCATGGGGAGGAGCTTCATTTTGTCAAATTTCTAACATGGCATTTCTAACATTTCTAACATTTAACTGTTGTGCAACAATAACATGTTTCAGGTCACAAGGAGGTGAGGCGCCTCACAAACAACACACCACAAAAACAAGAGGAAGTCAAGTCACAGCAGGACCATAGTCCCACACAATGTGAGCTCCACCCCTGGGATACAAAATAATAAACACATAAATACTAAGAGAGAGGTAGACAACGGGACACATCTCTTTCTTTTCAGGGAAACTTGATCCCCGATATGTTTGTATACATATATACGGGCCTATCAGCAACTTGGACATGGCTCACGTGCTTAGATTAGAGAAGCTAGCTGATAGTTTGTCTGCGGTCGGTAATTCCACAAGACTAACCTAAGGTTGTTCCTAAAGGGCATAAAGACAGATGCAGGGAAAGTGATCTTTCATTGTGTAAGTGATCCTCTGACACATGCTTTCAAAGTCAGTGCAATAAAAACAAAGATACCCTGTTTCTCCCCCTCCTGTTGATGAGCTATAAAAGGAAAGGTATCAATTGACAGAAAACTAAAACTTATAATCATCACATCACATCAGAAACATGCAACAATACCTTGACATTTACTTAGAATTTACTTTGGCCTTGAATTCAACAGTTATTATCTTTTTAACAAGTAATATCCAATACCTCTTTCAAAAGGTTATCTTGGCCAACTGTAAGAAAATAAATCTGTGATTTATAAAGCTATAGCACTATACAGACAGGAGACTCTGCTCACCTTTGACTCCAGAAAGAAGCCTTTGAAGTAGCGGTACTTGGAAACAATTCCTTTAGGTACAGTGATTGTTGCAATCCAGGTATTTCTGTTAAGGAATCAACAGACACATCAATATTAAGAAGTGCAAAAGGAAATCAGACCGGTACTTGCATGTAACCTAGAAGAGAAAACAATATACTGTCATATTTTAAAATCATGTTGTTAACAAGTCACACATTAAATATAAACGTTAACTTACCCATCATTACCACTTGGATGTAATGTCACAGCTTTTTGATGGCTCCAGCAACCCAGGGCTTCACAGCTACCAACGACAGCAATCACCTCACCTAGAAATGTTCAAACTGACCTGTAACCTCATGTAACTTCAGCTAAAAAATACAAATATGCCTTACATTCATAACCACCTCTACAATGTTCTGATATAAACTTGTTTAAGATGTCTTCTTTGACAAGGAAATGCTGACATGGACCACAAATCGTCCATGTTACAACCTCGTGTCTAATAAGTGTGTGCAAACTTGGTAGAAACAGATTTTCACAATCATAACATGCCCCATTTCTTCCAGGAACGTAACTCAACTGTGTGGAAAATGTTTATGTAGACACATTACAACTTAAAAAATGATTTAAGTCGTTGTTATGGCAATACAAAAACACTTTACAACTTGACATCTAAAATAGTTCTAACGAGGGTCGACCCCTTTAACTTGAGCTGTGTCTTCAGTCAAGTTTAGCAGTCATACCTGGGGATGTTTCACTTCTGACAGCCAGAGTCACCTGAGTGGTCTCCATAGTTGATACGGGCATAAAGATTGGAGGCAGAAACAAGCTGAAAGACATAAACGGATTTTAAATAAACTGTTTTATTCAATTACCGGATAATCAGTAACAATTTCAGCGATGTACAGAAGGAAGGTATAGTCCTGTCTGTGCCATGATAAGTTCTGCTTAAGTTACACTTCTACTAGCTAACGTTCTGTAAATAGCAACACCCGTACAAAATACTTTCAAAACATCTGGAGCGGAGAAAGGTATAACATAAGCAAGAACTACAAATAAGCTAACTACTTTCTTACTTTTGGCAGCTATGTGTCGGCTCTTGGCAGCCTCGAAGATGGAAAATTCACAGTGAAATCATTTGTCTATCCCGATGAGAGGCATCGGTCTGAGCGAAAGCAAACATGCTCCGCATCGTTAGCCATTGCTGCCCAGCTTGTCAAAAGCGAAGATATTAGCTTGAACTTAACTGAAAAATATCACGAGCACAAAAATAACGCCTGGAGTAACGCAGTAAATACAATACTGCAAAAACTCCCCAACGAAAAGGATATAATCCGACTACTGTACTCTATCTACCATCGCGGGGACAGATAAGCCAAAACAAAGACTGAACCTGAAAAGCAAACATTATGCCGCCTGATCGTCAAGCCAACCAATACGAAATAGTGTTACGGTATATATATATCCGGTATATAATTTCAAAGTAAAATGCTTACAGTCCAACAGGCTCCGATTATAGTAAATCATTCAAAGAAAAATCCGGAGTAAATTATGTGGAAATTGTGGATTGACATCCTTCATATGATTTATACCAATTGCTATAACTTAAGAGGACTTAAATGTTTCTCCAAAAATATTACTGAAGGGTACACTGCACTCAAAAATTGTCCTACTAAAATGGCTTGCTTGCTTTTAAACGATAAAAGTATCTCCTTAATTATCCAATATAAAGTTGACAGTGGACATTGGGTTGACAGCCCAAAAGATTATCTATGATGTCAACAAAGTGATACATTAGCTCCCACTGGTAATAATTTTAGGAATTTGGAGGAATTCACATTCTCTGATTACACTTATTACACATGTGTGGGTTTTAAAGACTTTGTCTCTTTTGAGGTAATACATAGATTAGAGATTGCCTATATTACAGAGTAACGCTGGGAGATACAACTCACATAAAGCATTAATGAATAAATAGATGTGATTTTTTAATTAAGACTTTCAGCTTTTCTGGATCACACATTCCTTAGGTAAGTTAAACTGCACTGGTTATGGTGTCAGAAACTTTAAAATCCTTTATAACGCTAAAATACAACACTTCCAGGTGTAATTTCAAGTACAGTACTTCTATCGTTACAGACGTCTATCACTCTTATTTTGAAGATCCCATTTCCATACTTTGTATTGTGTACTATCTTCCGCTAGCTACTTGACGAAGCTGGTTCATTCCGCCCTGCTCTGGATTTCTAGCCTGTCATATATGCTGCATTGAAGTACCTTCGGAAACTCCGCCATATAGGAGCTGAGCGTACATGTTCAAACCCAAAAAGCGATAAACAAACGGGAAAGTCCTCTGAACCCTCTGAAACATCCTACTCAACTACCAGATGTTAGAGAAACGGTTGAAGTTTTGGCGAATTTGTTAGCCACAAACAACGGATGTGATATATTTTCTTTTCCAACTTGTTACTCTACTAAATCATGAATCTATACGAATTTCTTGAGAAAAACTGAAGTTATAATTTTAAGTACTTTAGTTACTGGATCAATTTTGTATTATTTACGGACAAATCCGGTCGGAAATTATAAGACAATTACAAGATCATTACGAAATAACAAGTAGGTTTTCATCGTGCTACCTTCGGTGTAGAAGTTTACCCGGTATCTACAATGCCGCATCATGGAGTTGTTTATGTTAGCCACCGAAAATACACGGATAAACTTAGCGGTAGAAAACGTTACGTTAAAGAAAATTACATTGCGTGTCAACAAGGTAATAACAAGTGTGAACATACCGTTCGCAGAAATCGATAAACTGGCACATTTTTGTTGATAATATGACTTGTTTTTGAAGATGTGGCAGGAGTGGTGGGGTGATGGGGGGGGGGGGGGGGGGGGGGGTACACACTGACGTCATGTACACTGCAATCTTAGACTGTTGACCTAAACATAGCCTTGGCAAGTTGACGACAGTGGTTTTCAAAACACACAAAACAGAGTCCTGTCTATAAAAACTTTTCTACGAAAGCGTTCACTTGCATAACTGAAACGTGATACCGTGCCACGAGTCAAGGGCAAATGATCATTTTTCACTGGCTGCTGGGACAGACAGGGATCAGGTGGCACGTGGCCTTTTAGCTTAAATATCTTCTCAGGCTCACATGGCCTAAAGACTTTAAATACCATTAACTCTTTCACTATCACCACCCCTACTCTAAAATCAAACCTAGAGCACTATAATTGAACATTCAGGTTTTATCCACGGAAACATAGACAAAGAGCAGTTGATGGCTGTCATTTCTTCTACATTCTCCAGCTGTCCACAACTATGTTCATTGAACTGCCACACTGCAGATGGATATCGAGTACCTTGATCAAAAACACTTAAGCACTGGGTGTTACCATATGCTATTGAGGCATATATCTGGTCAACCAACTGTCTCTCTGTTGTCAGCCATGTTACACTGGACACTGTCAGGCTGTCTATGAGGAACCTCTGACCTTCAATAATGAACCTGGGCCCTCAAACACAAACTGCTACAAACCTGTGAACCTCCAAACTGTCAACTACATAACAGTGTTTAGTGTGTGGAGGCCCTGCAGTTGATGTCACTGTCTGTAAAATCTCCTGTAGTGTCAGTAGATTATAAATTCTTCCTTGGTCCTCTGGCATATCACTGTTTTAATACTGACTGTTGATGTTGCTTGTTTCTTGTGAAAATATCCACAATTAATATCCACAATAAGCTGGGATCTAACAGTGTTTACAACAACAGCTTAAATGACGAGTTTCACATGTCAGAAAGAGAAAGCTGGACAAACAGAAGCAACGACATGTAAATGAATGATTATATTCATCACTCTTAAACTACTGGGGCTGTAGCACCAGTGGGAACAGCTGGAACAGCCTGACAGTCAGATGATGATGGCCCTCTGCCTGAACATCTAAATAATATAAAATTATGAAAATAAGAATTCATCACAGAACCATGACTACCCAAAGAGAAGTTAAACTCTACCAGGGGCTGCAGGGTGCCTCTGCCAACAAAGAACATACAACATACATTAGACGTTTTCAACCAGTAGTCTGCAGCCCCCTGGTGGTCCATGAAGGCATTGCAGGTGGCCCCTGACTAAGCATTCAATATTGCTATTTCACTCTGGGAATCACTTTTTAAATTCACATAAGACATTTCCATGTATTGATTATTGTTTGTTAATAATCAAATTCATGCAAACATATAAAATTTCGAAAATCCAAGGCAACTTTCAGGATTAAAATGGTGCCCATCCAGTCTGTCACTGGCAGCCTGTGTTTAATTACTAATGTTGGAATGTGTATAATGTGCAGATTTTTTACTACGAGTTGACTTGGCCTTGTGAATGCAATATCTCAGGAACTCCTCAAGGCAATCGCTTCAAATGTGGCACAAATGTCTACTTGGACCCAAAAATGAACTGATTGGATTTATGTGGGTAAAGGTCAAAGTTCAAGGTCATGGTGATCACACCTTCTTATGAATGCAATATATCAGGAACGATCAGAGGAGTTTCATTACATCTGGCACAAATATTCATTTGGTCTCAGTGATGAACTGATAAGAATTTGGTGGTCAAAGGTCACAGGTCAAGGTCGCTGTGACCTCTCAAAACAAGTTTTTGGTGTTAAACACAACTTCATATGCTATTTATACAAATCAATGGAACCTGTGGATATTGACAGGGGTGTACATTAGTGTTATAACTCTTAATTAAAAATTATTTTAACATAATTATAAAAGAAAGAAATATTTGATTCAAAACTATATCCATTGATGTGTTTTGGTTTTTATAATGACTCCAGAACAGAGTACGAACATACTTCCATAATAATACACTAAAACCTGAAAGATATTTACACTAAATTCAGGAACTGGAACTTTCAAATCTTGAGTGTTGTTCTTCCATCTGTGAGTTATGTAGCTGCTAGCTAGTAAGTTGTCTAACAATTCTGGGCTCTGTCTGTCTGCGAGTACAGGAGTGATATCATGATCATGACCATGTCATGCAATATATACGGTATATGTGCAATCCATAGCAACCAAAGAATCCAGACACCAGCATTGTATTTATTCATTTATTTTATTCACATTATTCAAAAACTAAGGAAAACATCTTCTGCAATAATTCCACTCAGTATTTGTTCACAAAGCAACAATTCAATGGCTTTTGTCAGCTAGTTTAAAGAGATGGCAGCTAAATGAAAATCTAAAGGCAAAAAACAGTGGAAATATTTAGTTAGCTAACAAACTTTTTTCAGACACACTTATGTATATTGCACATGGAGTAGTCTATAATGTCCAACTTTCTGAACTAATTTCTGAACTGCATGCAACCAAAGCCTACAGCTGCAGGATGTGTCTTTGTCCACCCTTATCTCTCAGTTCTTATCCCAGCAGCCACATCTACATTCATGCCTCCAGTGTCATTTCTCCCCCAAGCCCCTTCTTCTGTCTCCTGCTCAACAGTTCCCAGCGCTGCTCCTCTCTTAATTGCTGTTGTGTTTCATTCCTCCCAGACCCAGACTGCATCCTCTGCTCCATCAACCATTCTTGCCCCATACATAAAAACTTTGTAACTCTGTTAGGATAATGTTGTGCACTGTTGTGCCCCCACACTGTTGTGAGGGGGCAGCTCAGAACAGCATTCACAGGACACAGCAGTACAAGGGCAGTATACTGCTCTAATTCAGAGACTTTCCTTCTGTTTCTGATTCATTAGAATAAGTTGAATCTGTGAATCTGTTGATCAACGTTTGAGTCTGTCAGCAGGATTTACTGACTGGATGTGTCAATAAAGTTTTTTTTTTAAGTTTTAAAGTCAAGGAGGTTGTTCAGAGCTGCAGGAGAAAAAACATGAACCTAATCTGATCATATAACTGAGGCCATTTTCCTCCTGAAACTGTCAGCAGTTTATTATTTACAAGGCAAGACTGTCTGATTTGTGGTTTAAAAACACATGGAGAGATTTGATTTCAGCTGGTAATTTGTTGGGTTGGACAGCAGGTGATGCTGCTGCACCAGAGACCAGAAATCACAACACTACCCTCTGTCACTTGCAAACAAAAAAACTTACACACAACGGGACACTGTTGACCTTAAAGACCTCTTCGATAAAAATTGTACAAAACAAGTGTTTTCGTTTCTGACATTTTATCATCTACATATTGTTGAAGACAAGTAGTGTGAACAATACTGAGGAGTTGATGGCCTATATGAAAAAAAGTTAAATCTTCAGTTTCAAATGAATGTATGAAGAAAATTGACACACAGTACATATGCAAACAAGATTATTTCTGGCAATACCTTATTAAGATGTCACAAAATAAGTTTAAAAAGAAGTTTTCTTCTCAGAGATGTGTGAAGTCAGCACATAAATATGAACATGTTTATCGCTGACATAAAAAGCTGCAGGATGTGAAGGTTTTGAGTTTCTTCTCATTGAACGGATGGCAGTGAAGTTTCCTGTTCATGTTGCAGTGTCTTTCTCTACCTCAACTGATATAGAAACATCATGAATATATAAAACCTTTGTCTTTACACAAACCTAACAGTCCTCATTTTTTCATCACTTGAGCGTAGAGATCTTCTGGGCTGTCAGCAGTGTGTTTGGAGCTGTTTGCTGTCTTGGACACTTTGACCTGTGCATACACCGTATCCTGCTGCTGTCCACTGTCCTGCAGGGAGTCAGAGGACGGTGCAGGTCTCAGCTTGGAGAAGTCGATCTCTCCATAATGGATGTTTTCTCCTTCTGTTATACTGGCTGACTCTTCAATAACCAGCTCTTCACTTGTTTGACTCTATAAGAAATAAACCAAACAAGTAATGTGAGGTAAACCTTATTACATAATCACAGACCCATCACAAATTAATTGAGGGGGATTTGTGGACTAAAACTACATCACAGCACAAAAAAATGCTCTGATCAGTTAAATAACACGGACAATGAGAACAGTTGGAAAACATTCAACACATGACAACAACATTTCCCACCTGAGTCTGTCGTGTTGACTTTAAACGCCTGGAAGACATAAGAGGCTGTTAGATGAATCATACTGATTTTTAGGTTAAATATATAATGTTGCCAGTAAAGTGTGGGAGAAGAGATATTTTTGGATATGCAACTAAATTGAAAATGTCAGTCAGTCAGGAAGTGTCACTGAGTCAAGTCATCTGCTTGACTTTGACTAATACTTACCAAACACAGACTATCAAGCAGATGAGAAAGATGACCCCAATGACTACTCCAATAACTGGTTCCCATTGCAGACCTTCTCCTGATAGAAAAACAAGCCATTACTGAAGTTCAACAAATAAAAAAGTAAGGCATAAAACAACAGTGAAGAAGGGAATGAGAAAACAGCAGATAAGATTTCCATTAGTGGATTCAGTAAAGTAGCTGTACTGACTGCTTTTACCTTTAATAAGCAGACGGATCTGTAATGAGCTGTGATTACCAACATCATTGGTGGCCACACAGTAATAAACTGCTCCATATGTGGCCCTGAAACTGTAAAAGTGTCCTTCAGATACATTCATGGGTCCATCTGTGCTCTGCTTGAACCAGGTGAAGCGTCTGATGGGAGGCTTGGCTCTGCTGGAGCAGGTCAGGTTCACCCAGCTACCCGCTGGCACCAAACCTGATGGACTGATGGATGCTGAGGTGTCCTTGGGGGCATCTGGGGGAAAATGTGACAAAGATGTGAGGGAGAGGGAGAGCATCACACCCTACATGAAATCTTTGGGGGGGAAAAGTGACATATCATGAATCCTTGTGTGCTGACAGGTTCCAATAATAAAAATAAACTGGTTGGCTTACATAAAACACTGAGGGTAATTTTTTGCTTTGCTGTCTTGAAATGTCTTCCTTCATTCACAGGATAGCTGGCATAACAGGTGATGTTGTATCCGTCATGTTTTTCTGACAGAGTGATGGTCTGCCTGATTTTAGTTGTTATGGTTCGATCAGTGTTTTCCTCTATTTTGTTGCAAGGGTCTTGTTGGAGGTCCCAGGTGAGTTTAGGAGGGGAGCGTGGACAGGGAGTTAAAGCTGAGCAGGTTACATTGACCGACTCCCCCTCCCTCAGATCACCTGTGATTTCAATTTTGGGGCTCAGAGCAGAATCTGTACATACAAGAATACAGTACATGACAGTTTGTGTCAGTGCTCAACATCTGCATATTTGACCCTTTTTATTGTAAAACTTACAAAAATTCAGAATTTCATAGATGTGGAAAAACTTCATCCTGGACATTAAAACTTCTCAGATTCATTCTCAGATTCCTTCGGAAGTTTATAAATTTTCATCCGATAATAAATGTGAAAGAATAAAAAAAAAAAAAAGTCACTGTGTGAGACCTCACTTTTTCAAGTCTGCTGATGATGTGATAAGGAAATATTTCTCTACCCAGAGGTAGCATGGTTTCCTAATAAAATGTTCAGTGAGTGTATCTCAACAGTTTCAGTCAGGACATTCAAAATTAGATGTGATGTGATTGCAAATGTTACTATTGTTTGCTGTCTAGGCCAAAGCTTCATCAATGATATTGGAAACAAATTAATAAAACATTTTCTGTTTTAAAACTTACCGTTAACATTTATTTGAAGAGAATGGCAAACAGCTGTTGCCATGAATGGCCCTGTCTCAATCCTGAAGAAGTATTTGTCTGCGTAAAATGTGGTCAAATTGGAAAATATAGTTGTGCAGTTTTTCTCTCTCAGGTTTCCAGTAATATTCACTGGATAGGTGTGAACTGCGCTGCTACTGTTGAAGATCACGTTTTTTGGAAAAGTGGCAAATCTGGGGTCCCTTATAATCCACACTCCACCGATAGAGTATGTGGTATGCAAGTCCTCTTCTGATTTAACTCCAAAGTTACATGGGATTTGCAAACAAGATCCGGTCAGTGCCTCCATCTTCTCTGGCGTAGTAATGAAAAAGACTGGCTCATCACAAGAGGCCAGATCACCTGTAAATTCAGTCACTTAATTAACAACATAGGAAAAATCTGCATGAAGAGAAAGTTCAGTGTTATGTGTCATGCTGGACTTTCTCCTATACTGTTAACACATTCCATAAACACTATATTTCTTTTATATTTCTGTTATTTTTTGCTTCGTTTCTGAATGAAGTTGAGATTGTAAACTGTCACCAAGTAACTGAACAAACAACTCACCTGAAACGAAGAGGACACTCAGTAAAATGCTGACGGCCACCGTGTTCACAGACAGAAACTTGATCTCTCGATTTGCAAACATGATAAAACTGTTACTTTTCATTTTTTAAATCATATCACTTGTTTTAATTTATTCATAGCCTTTTAAACCAACTTCCTTATTTCAGATCCACACCAGAAACTTGTCTCGTACAAGCAGTGGATTACCACATCTGCAGAGCTTAGAAATAAACGACAGATGTCAGTGCAGAAAACGAAGAATTGCAAAAATGAAAATTTGAGTTTAAGAAGCTAAGAAGTATAATCTTCCTTACCAAACGTGTCCACGGCTACAAAATGAGAAAAATCAAGTGTTTTGATTTTAGAGTAAAATTAAGCAATTTGTGAATTTTAGCAGAACTGCACCGACCACATAACCTAGCTGTTTTAAAATGAAAGAAAGAGAACTTGCTGGGAAAGTCATTTCACTGATGTTGCAAAATCTGGCCCCATGACCAACATACTGGTGCAATACTGGCCCACCCTCGCTGCTTATATCCTGCAAGTAGGAACATGAGGTACTACATTTTAAAATCTTTAGCCGTAGTTATCAGATATCTGGAATAATGTCCCAACTAATGTTTCCGGAAATGTCACCACTATGTGAAGCATGTGGCTCAACGGAAGCCACCTTATTACAGTTATACCCCGTGTCCCAGTTTGCAGAACTTTTGGAGATATCCAGATTACTTTCAAAGGCATTGAGGGTGGAGATAAAACCTGACCCAGTGTGAATCACTTTAGGAATATCGGAAAGACTTAGAAGACTGCAAGTAACTCATCCTCTGAAGGAGGAAGTTGCTACAGTTAAACTATGGCTAACTGAGTTGACAGGAATTTGAGAAGATATTACATCCCTTCACTTTACAAATGAAAGGCTAAAATACCTCAAATCCTGTTGTAAGCAACACTAGAGGCAATATTATAGATGATATTCCTGGGTGGGTTGAGGGGGTGGGGGGTGGGGGGGTGTTACTCTGTTCTTGTTCTCTTGTTCATTCTGTAAAGGTGTTGAGAAGACGATGTTATTTGTTGATGGCTGATAAACAGTCCACTTCAAGGACATTGTATTGACTCAAAGATTCTATCAGCTCATCGCAAGCCTGTATCTTTAATCTTATGAAGAACGTATTCCATAACTCAAAATAATAATGACATATATAGGTGAAAGTATTCACTTTATACAGCTCACACGTTATGTTTTGCTGACGTGTGCTGTAAATGTCACATTACATCAACAGCCATCTGCACTGTTACACAGCTGTATGCAGATACATGATAACACAAATGATAGAATAAGTAATAAAATGCTTTTCTCCTCCACACTTTCTGTTGTGTGAAAAGCTTCTTCACCACAAGTTTAAAGTTCAAATCTTAACCCTTCGTTTTTTGTCTCTTTAAAAACATTTTTATTCACTTCAACACATTTCATGTGTATCCACTGGAAACACCAGTATTTACAGCAAAGTAATTACAAGGTCTAAGCATCTTTTTGATATCTTAAAAACAAAGGAAAAATTAGGCAGCATGAATCAGTCCAACATGCAATAAATTACTAAAGAAGATGTTTTTATGTTTACATTTTAGGCTGGAGAAAAAACTCTGACACACTAACAAATACAAACTAAAATTAAGAAATGAAGCCATAATAGACAACAGAGGATGTGTTGCTCCATTTATATCGAACATGGCAGCTTCCTCTTCTCCTTGTGTCTCATTGTGACAGACCAGTCTCTCTTCACAGTGTTCTGCGGTGTCCTGTGGAAATGAAACAAGCAGTGAAGTTACTGCAGCTGAAAGTTCAAGTGGCTTTTACAAAAATATCTGCAACACTTAGTTAACACTGAGTACAGGGTGACACCTACCACCAACAACTATTAAAAATAGACACTTCTCCTCACACACACACACACACACACACACACACACACACACACACACACACACACACACACACACATTTGTACTGCTATTTCTGAACCTGAGACCCGTGATTGACTTGATGCAGTCCCGTAACCTTCACCATCACAACTAAATGCCTAACCTAAACCCATTCTCTAACCTGAACCTTATTGTAACCTGAACCAAGTCCTGAACCTGAACCCTGAAACAGCCCTTCGAAAGTGTCCAAAATGAACCTAAAATGCCCTCACTTTATCTAAAGACAGAGATTAACATCATTTGCTGTAAAGGAGCAACACTGACCAGGTGATCCAGGTACATGCGAACAGGGAGGAAACACTGTTGTCGAGGTGTGCAGTCAGTTAGTTCAGACTCAGTTCAGTTAGTTCAGGCAGTGTGACTGTTAATACAACATTATTATTATATTACTGTCAATGTCTCTGAGTCAGTTTTCTCTCTGTGGTCTGTGTGTGTGTGTGTGTGTGTGTGTAACTCAGCAATAACACATGTGACGTGTAACAAAATTAAAACATTTTTGTTCCTATACTTTTGTTTTTATGTAGCTAATGAAAGTAATCACCACATAGTCAAAATTCTCTTTCTTTAGTCTGACATTGTCTCTTGTCCTTCAGCAGGAAGTGGTCTGCAGGAGGTTTTAGAAGGATATAAGACATGGAGCTACAGTACACTGAACTCTACATCACAGAGGCACACTGTGAGGAGATTATTACCCAACATGAGGTGGCACAGCTTGAGACAGCTTCCAAGATGGAGACCCTCCAGGGCACTCTAATAGTGTGCCATGACATCTTTAAAGCCTTACCTGACCAACAAAGACACATCAGAGTCATTCTGACGAACGGCGTCACCGGTGTTGGACAAACCTCAGTTTGTTCAGGAAGCTGGACTTGATCAGAGATGAGCAGTACAGTCATCTCATGCTGCTCCATGTTTTCCATCCAGCATTACAGAAGGTCACAGCGTGGGCAGCTCGCTTTCGGTAAAGTTTTGTTCATCCTTGACGGCCTGGATGAAAGCAGACATTCACCAGATTTCAATAGCAGGAAGGTTGTGTCTGATGTCAGAAGGCATCAGTCAACGTGCTGTTGACAAAACCTCATCCAGGGGAATCTGCTTCCCTTTGCTCTTGTCTGGATAACTTCCCGACCCGCAGCAGACAATCAGATCCCTCCAACATGTGTTGACAGGGTGACAGAAGTATGAGGCTTCACTGACACCCAGGAAGAGGAGTGCTTCAGGAGTGACATAGAGCTGTGCAGCAGTATCACCTCACGCATCAAGACATCCTGCAGCCTCCACTTCATGTGTCAGATCCCAGTCTTCTGCTGGATCACATGCTGACTACAGACCAGAGAGGAGAGTTGTCCTAGACCCTGTCTGATGTATACTCACACTTCCTGCTGGTCCAGACAAAGAGGAAGAAGCACAAATATGAGGAGGGACATGTGACGGGTCCACACGGAGCTGACAGACACTGACAGGGTAAATTCTTCTGCAGATGGGGAGGCCGGCGTTCGAACCTATGGAGAAGGGAAACATTGTGTTCTACCAAGACGACCTTGAGCAGCATGGTCTTGATGTCACAGAGGCTTCAGTTTACTCCGGAGTTTATACAGAGATCTGCTTCATTCATCTGAGCATTCAAGTTTCTGGCTGCTGTCTACATGTTCTACTGTTACAAAAAGAGGAAGACAAAGGCCTTCTCTGGATGTCTTCCTTAGGGGAGCCATGGAGAAATCCTTTGATCCCTTATGGCCTCTCTCTGGAGCCCAACCACAGGCTCTTAGGAGGCCCGCTGGGCCAGACAGAGAACAGTCAAGAAATCATTCAGAGAGCCATCAGCAACCTGAAGGAGGTGAACAGTGATGATATCTCTCCTGACAGAAGAATCAACATCTTCCACTGTCTGATGGAGAAGAAGAACCACTCAGTTCATCAGGAGATCCAAGAATCCCTGAAGTCAGAGAACAGATCAGAGAAGAAACTCGCTGTGATCCACTTCTCAGCTCTGGCCTACATGTTAAAGATGTAAGAGGAGGTTCTGGATGAGTTGAACCTGTACAGGTACAGAACATCAGTGCAGGGACAACACAGACAGATTCCAGCTGTGAGGAACTGTAGAAAGGCTTGGTGGATTCCGACATGATCATTAACATTATCAATCAGTGTTTGCTTTTGAAATATACACACAATCAACTTATTCTCAATATTCTTAGTTTTACATTGCACATTTTTTTTGTGTTTTTCTTTCTTAACCCTCTGGGGTCTGTTTATTCCCTGGGGAATACAATGAGCATGTTTTATTTATAGTAACATAACTTTATTCATATGTATATCATTGTAGCTCATTTATGTCTCTAGACCATAATACATTTTCAAAACAGTGAATTATTAATATTTTCAGTGATTTGAGGACATACAAGCACAAAAATTAGTCGTGATAGAATCATTTTACATATAAATAGAGTTCACTGTAGTTTTATTTCTTATATTTTTCTGCTGTGTTCGTGTGTGTAAGTAGTGAAACAATAATTTTTACAACCCTGAACTGTACCATAATGATATTTTGAGTGCGTACCACTAAACATTTATAAATTTTTATAGGCACTTGTGTCATTTTTCAAGTATTTTTAGGTTGTTGTCAGCTTTAGACTAAAAATAACAAAAATGAGAACACAAGCTTGAAAAAAAATAAAGAAATCACCATATCACGTGGGTGAGGACAGATTAATCTGATATGTTTGCAGGTTAAAAGGTACAAAACAAACATAAAAATGAATGCATAGAAATTCAAGGTCAACCTGAGGGTTAATCTGTTTTTAATATTTATGCATCCATTCAATTTCTGCCGCATATCCAGAGTCAGGTCGTGGTGCAGCAGGTTAAGTAAGGTAGTCTAGACTAGTGTCTAGCTCCAGACATATTTTTTTCCTAAGAGATCCGAGATTCTTTTTTTTTTTTGTCTGATCCCAAATTGAGTCTGGCGCAGTTATTGCAAGCTGTAGCAGTGACTTTGTGTAACCCTGCCAAAGAGTTGTTGTTACCATGGTCACAGCTGGTCAGTTTACAGCCAAAACAGCACGTGTGGGCCCCTTGTAAATGACCGTGAAAAGGCGAACGTGACCGAAACCGAACCGAATCTGAACATCATATCTGAACCTTTAGCCTGAACCCAGCCGGACCCGTCAGGCCTGAATTGTGTATAAGAGGGCCAAGACTAAAGCAGGCAGTGAAAAACATGGCGGACACTGCAGCAGATCCAGTGAAGGGCTGCGGGTTAAAAGAAAGGTCAGATAAGCAGAGACAGGTAAGTGCAGAACTTGTGGTGTGAACTCGTGATTGTTAAACAGAAGTGAATGAGTTGTTGCTTGCTGAAGAGGTTTGGCTAGGCTTGTTTGGTGCGTTACACAGATTGGTTGAATATTATTTGGCTTGTATGGTGGCTAAGTTCTAAAATTATATCTAGGGGGTGCGACGTAGGCACATCATCAGTGACGCTCCAGACATAATAAGGTGTTTCGGGTCTTTGATTATCCTTACCTCAGGTGACGCAGCCGGGGTAGGACTTCCCGAAGCCTTTTCAGTATCGTCAAGGTGCTTTGCTAGTTAGCAAAGCATGCTAGGTGGCTTAAAGTGCTGTTTGTTGGTTGGTATGTGTTGCTCCGGCAGACCGCTGTGTAAGTAACTACACACGGGCCTACACAGCACAGTGTATGAAGGGTTTACTCTGTTACTATCTTATATATATATTTATTATATCAGACAATGTATGATATTTTACATTTAGTGTGACTCCAGTACTGCTTGACCTTACACGTTCTGACTCGAGCAGGACATGGGTGGGTGAACTTTTTGGTGCTTGTGATGCAGACAAGCTAAATAGCCCAGTTATTTTTCACCTGTTTCTTGCACTGTTGCAGTGTAGAGACATCTGAATCTTGCAGGAAAAATAAGCACTTTTGTTGACAAATCATGATACGAGCATATTAATACTTTTAGTAGAAATTTCACTTCTTGGTTTCATTATCAGAGTCCATTTAAACCTCTGTAAACACTAGGGTGAATAAAAAATACATTTTCGTTAATTTAAAAAAAAAAAAAAAAGGGGTTTGTGAGATAACTTCACAGCATATTTGTAAATGATGCCATGAAAAAAAAAACTTTTTGAATTTTAGAATTACATTAAAACCCAAGACCAAAGGTTAGTCTATAGCCCCCTCCAGTGTTGAAATGAAAATAATACATTCCTCCAAGGAGGAAAACTATTGCAGCAAAAACACCATCAGGACTAAAGCTTCCTTACAAGTTCAACCTCTCATTTCTGACATGCAACTGGCCTATAATCAGGGCTTACAGAATCTCTCTTGTTTTGGATGAAGGTAGACTGTGGAGAGTACTAATGAGTACATCAAGAAAGATGAGAGTTTTCATGATGGGATGAGCTGTTTCTTAAAGTATGCTGTCTTCATTTATTTTCCGGTTTTGTTAATGAACACCTTTGGGAGCCCCCTGTGATGAGGCAGGAGTAGATCTCAGGATGGGAGAGAATTATCAATATGACCTGGGAAAATGCTTAAAACCTCTGTTCTGGGTGAGTTGAGAATGAAAAGTTTGGAGAGCTAACTTGCTGCCAGAGGGCATGTATGGACCCAGATTTCTCTGATGTCTGTTACAGTGGATCAGTGCAGAAAAGTGGCGTGAGATGGCGAGAAAGAGAGGGAGAGAGAGAGGTGGTGTATGTGAGTACTTTATGTCAGAGTGAAGGAAACAGAGAGAAATCATGATGAGTGAAGAGAGACTGCAGCATTATGAATATTTCAGGCTATGTCTCAGCACCCAGCTGTGCTCTCATCGCAGACTACTTTTATCAGTTACAGCCTGCTACGCTCATTCATTTACATGTGTGTTTTCCTGTTTACATGTTCCTGTCATTGTAGTAGATTAATTATGCAGTAAAGTGTTTGAGGCTGGAGCTTTACCAGAATTATAGTTGATTCTACAACGGGTGGCCAAACAAAATGAAAATTGTACCACTGGAATAAATCATAGTTGCACTAAATTATTATCAGTGCTACTGATCCAGTGCTTAAAACCATAATTTAGCTTCTTTATTTTTGCATATTTGATAAAGCACACTGATCTGACTTATTCAATTGCAAATGGTACATTCGTTTAACGAGAAATACTTTAGCTAACTATAGGCTGGAAATCTACATCCACATTTTCTCATCACTGACAAAGCACAGGTGAGGGAGGTAATAGCCGTAATGTTAGCACATGGTTGGGTTGGAAGTTAGGCCAGTGACACATCAATCAGTCTTGCATCCAAACAATTAATCAGACTTTAAATATAGTTTCTTAGTTGGTGCTTTTTAAGAATCGTTAACACAGAATTACATTATTACTATCAGGAAAAATGAGGACAATGAAACACTGAACTCACTCAAACACTGCCGGTTTCTCCTCTGTGTGCTAATTCATTTTGTATTTCTGAACACTGAGGTATCATATATGTATATATATGATACCTCAGTATATATATATATATATATATATATGTGTGTGTATATGTGTATGTATATATATATATGTGTGTGTATATATATATACAGTTAGGCCCAGAAATATTTGGACAGTGACACAAGTTTTGTTATTTTAGCTGTTTACGAAAATATATTCAGGATACAATTATATAATCAATATGGGCTTAAAGTGCAGACTCTCAGCTGTAATTTGAGAGTATTCACATCCAAATTGGAGCAAGGGTTTAGGAATTACAGCTCTTTAATACGTAGCCACCTCTTTTTCAAGGGACGAAAGGAATAGGACAATTGGCACAGAAGGCTGCAAAAAAAAAATAACAAGGCTGCATGGGCTCTTCCCTTGTTAACCTGTCATCAATTAAGCAGTTAAAAGGTCTGGAGTTGATTCCAGGTGTGGCGTTTGCATTTGGAAGCTGTTGCTATGAACACACAACATGCGGTCAAAGGAGCTCTCAATGGAGGTGAAACAGACCATCCTGAGGCTGAAAAAAAAGAAGAAATCCATCAGAGAGATAGCAGAAATGTTAGGAGTGGCCAAATCAACAGTTTAGTACATTCTTAGAAAAAAAGAGTGCACTGGTGAGCTTGGGAACTCAAAAAGGCCTGGACTTCCACGGAAGACAACAGTGGTGGATGATCGCAGAATCCTTTTCATGGTGAAGAATAACCCCTTCACAACATCCTCTCAAGTGAAGAACACTCTCCAGGAAGTAGGTGTATCAGTATCTAAGTCTACCATAAAGAGAAGACTTCATGTGAGTAAATAGAAAGGATTCACCACAAGGTGCAAACCACCAATCTGAAGTGTATAGGGATATACTTTCTGCTCAGATTCAGCCAAATGCAGCAAAGTTGATTGGACGGCGCTTCACAGTACAGATGGACAATGATCCAAAACATACTGCAAAAGCAACCCAGGAGTTTTTTAAAGCAAAGAAGTGGAATATTCTGCAATGGCCGAGTCAATCACCAGATCTCAACCCAATTGAGCATGCATTTCACTTGCTCAAGACAAAACTTAAGGCAGAAAGACCCACAAACAAGCAACAATTGAAGAAAGCTGCAGTAAAGGCCTGGCAAAGCATCACAAAGGAGGAAACCCAGCGTTTGGTGATGTCCATGGGTTCCAGACTTCAGGCAGTCATTGCCTGCAAAGGATTCTCAACAAAATATTGAAAAGTAACATTTTACTTAGGGTTATGTTTATTTGTCCAATTACTTTTGGGCCCCTGAAATGAGGAGCGTTTGTATAAAAATAGCTACAATTCCTACATGTTTAATCATATATTTTTGTTCAACCCCTTGAATTAAACCTTAAAGTCTGCACTTCAATTCCGTAGTAGTTGTTTCATTTCAAATCCAATGTGGTGGCATAGAGAGCCCAAATCATGAAGATTGTGTCACTGTCCAAATATTTCTGGGCCTAACTGTATGTATGTATATGTATGTGTATGTATATATATGTGTGTGTGTGTGTGTGTGTGTGTGTGTGTGTGTGTGTGTATATATATCTGCCACTGAGCTCAGGAAATGAACAGACTAGATTATATGGCTTAACCTTACTCATACTGTAATAAATAATAAGCTAAGTTGATGCTGTGGGTGGCATTACACAGCTTCCTGCTGTTACCACAACATTGTACTGAATAGCAACATATCAATATTCTCAGAATGTACTCTTAAAGTTAAGAGTTAAAGTCTGCAGCATCTCTTGTGATGCTTAAATACATTTCTAAGAGCAGCAACACAGCAGTTAATATTCTAGCCCGCAAGGCAGGGAACAAATGTGAAGGCACTATAGTGCATATCCATTCAGAATGCAGTTTTTAAATAAAAATCTGTCATATGAATCAACAGGGGTACAGTAAATTATAAGTTTGAATATATTTACTTTTGTATGTGTGCCTTCATTTGATATTTTTATTTACCCTGTTTGTGGTTGAATGAATAAATCAACAGGAGTGTGTAGAGCACATTTGCCTGCATTATGGTCCCGTCTACTGGTCATGAATACGCAATATCTCTCCCTATGTCTCTGTCATTATTTCTGTTTGTCTCTCGCCCTGTTTTCCGAAACTCTATTTGCAATAATATTTGTCAGAAAGATAAACTTGGCAGTTGAAAGCTTTCAAGAGCTTACAATAGATGTCATGGAGTGCCTGAAAGCATGGAGGACAGATGATATAATGTAGAGTTCAAAAAGAAAATAAAGGCAGTTCTCGGACAGAATAAAAAAAAAATGTTGCTGGTAATATGAAGCCATCCCTGATGAGCAGGGAAATGCTGAGTTATCGTGATCATTTTCTATTGAAATGCAGATTACTGGCACAGCGTTACATAAAACCCTAGTGTGAATTATTGTGCAAAATCCTTTTCCACCACCTTACAAAATTTGATATTCTGTAATATGTTCTCAGTGAGGCACAAAAAAAAGACCTCCACAGACAAGGTGAGATTTTTAGAGTGCAACTTACGCTTGGTACCCCGTACTATTGTATCATCCTGAAATAACATTAGAGTGTGCAGCCAGCCGTTGACTAGTGGTCGGGATGGGCTCCGGGGAAAAGTGATGGCTTCACAGATCAAAGCATTATACCACCATATCCCACCTGCCTGTCAAAGGTGGTTAGACAGCGGAAATGAATACAGAGAGAAAGAAATGAAGGCAAATAGAAAGATTTGGGAGATGTGTTATCTCTTGTTTGCTTTTGCAAAAAGAAACACAGTAACAGCTAGAGGGATGCTGCTGTGGGTTTTCACGCAGCAGTCTGGATGTGTGTGGAGATAGGGCTGTGTGATAATAAATTTACCCACAGGCTAAATTTAATTTCCTTTGAAAGAGGAGAATGAAGAGTGCATTATTCTAGTTCTGTCTCTCGTGTGTGATCGGCCATGAGTTATTGGAAGAGTTCTGAGTAATGGAAGAACACAGTGGCAATTTGATTGTTGTTCATTATTGGTGTTGACAGAATGTGAGAGCCACAGTTCACACTCGGGTATTTTTATTTCTCTTTCAGCGTGGATTCCACATTATGTTTAACACTTTGATTGCAGTTTTGCTACCTGTACTGTAGGACAGAAAACATAAATCAACTTACTGTAATTTTAGAGAGACAGAGTTTTGCTATTCAGCTTGTGCTGTTATTCACA
The DNA here is from genome assembly GCF_002814215.2 of Seriola lalandi dorsalis. Classification (NCBI taxonomy): domain Eukaryota; kingdom Metazoa; phylum Chordata; class Actinopteri; order Carangiformes; family Carangidae; genus Seriola; species Seriola lalandi. Next base: position 2,902,549 of record NW_019525453.1, on the reverse strand, counting down.
ACATCTGATAAAAAAAAAGTGCCCCAATAGAATATTATTTATTTAGAAAAAAAGCCACCAGCGATGTAGTATAGCGTGTACAATATTTCTGTGTCCCTAGAATTATGTAAAAAAAACCAAAAAAAAAACAGCAATGCGACACAAAAAAGTATCAGGTATTTTATTATTTTATTAAACCAACGCTAGTTCAGACCTTTCAGAATGGATTCCCTCATTCCCCTGGCTCTGTAACATGTTGCTGTCCTCAGATTTGTGCTGAGATGTGTTGCCCTTCCATGGGCAGAAAGGGATGTAGCGAGCCCAAGAGCGGGATGAGAGAAAAGAGGTTATGCCAAAGGGGAGGTCATATACCTCCTCCGTTTCCAAGGTATTAGAGTCTTCAGTATCCATTTTGTCCCAGGTTAAGAGGCCACGCTCACGTTTAGTCCCTGAAAGGCATCAGAAACAATGTTAGAAGAGTACACCACATTTTCTTTGTAGTAATACAGTTTACATTCGCAGAACAGAACACACAGAAAATCTGTGATTTAAATAATGATTAAATATTAGCAGAGAAACAAATAGAACAGAAAATAATATGCTTGCCTAGAAGCTACATGGAACTGCAATAAGTCTGCCATGTGCATGCAATGCAATTTGATTCATTAGCAACCTTTCACTTCAGCTTACCAGGAGCTGTGTTATCAAGAAGGCAGCCAAAGAACCCTCCAATAAACATATGAGTGGTAAGCAATACATGCAACACTTGGTCCACCTCCTTCACACCTGAGTCACACACAGAGGACGAGAGAGAATGTGATCCAGTCAAAACATCTTGAGTTTGATGTGCCTCACTTCCTGCTCTATTCAAGTGAAAAGACTGAATGCTAGTCCAGTACAGTTTTTTCAAAATGACAGAATAATTTAATGTCAGTTAATAGTAGTCGAGGTGAAATCTGTTAAAAAGTAATGAAATATTCCTGTTGATTATACCTGTGTCTATGAAATCAGGATTCTTGCCGATCCAGTTTGGAATGGCAATCGCAGAAAACATGGAAAAACCAAAAACAAAGATGTTTCTGGAGGAATTCATGTCTGTGGACTGTAAAATGGGATGTGTCAGTAAAACACCACGATTAGCAAAATAGCATTTGAAATAATAGTAAAAAAAAAAAAGTCATGCTGTTGTTTACCTGTAGATTAGCAATTCCAGCAGCGGTTATGACTCCAAACATGACCAGAAACATCCCTCCAATCACAGGGGTGGGGATGGTCGTGAAAATAGCTCCAAATTTACCCAGCATCCCCAAAAAAATCATGAAAACTCCACTTAGGAGAATCACAGTTCGACTACCCACCTGTAGTCACACAAAGGCCAAGCTTCAGATCAAGAAGATGTAATTAAAAACTATTTTTGATCTTGGTATGTTTACTTATTCTTAATGGTAAACTTGGAATATTGTTTATGGACCATACCTTGGTAATGCCAAGGGCTGCCACATTCTCACTAAATGAGGTTGTGCCATTGCCTGTGCCAAAAGACCCTGCCAACAAAGAGCCGAGTCCTTCAACACCAATGCCGCGGCTGATGGCGTGTTTGGGGGGAGGAGGTGCCCCCGACAGCCTTGCACATGCGTGGTAGTCGCCCACAGACTCTGCAATGGAGCATATTATTCCAGCCGTAATGCCAATTACACCTGCCAGGCTCACAGTTGGGGTCCCCCACTGACCTGAATGAGGAGTCAAACTGGTGATTATTGAAGAGTCAACAAAAACATCTGTCAGCAGTGATGTTTTTCTTCTTGTGAACTTACCAGGATATGGTAATGTGAACCAGGAAGCATCGGTCACCGCATTTCCCATCACATCAGTGCGGCCCAGGTGGCCATACTGAGCTGGATCAGATGGTAGGACATCAGAGATGGTGAGGAGGTAGCAGATTAACCATGAGACTGCAACGCCCAGCAGAATCTTATCAATATATAAAAGATCAGTCTCAGTTTTTTCAGGTAACTATATAAAATGCAACAAAAATGGTCCAAATAATAATGTTGGCATCAATAAAGTATTGTAGTGTAAACCAGTGCAAGTCATTTGCTTTCACTGCTATCACAGTATATGAGTGTATCACAAGAAGTGATGACTTTCCAAAGGACATACAGGCATTATCTGGAAGATAAGGAACTTTGAGGTATGCAGTCCCTTGATTTTGCTGTATGCAGGAAGAGGGACTGGTATGAGACGGAGGTACTGGGAGAACAGGATGATCAGCACTGTTGTCCTGCAGGTATGAGAAGAACTCTTATTGGCATGATGATGTGCAAATTAGAGACTGATCTCATACTTGAAACTGGCCAGTGGTGACACTATCTCCATTGCAGGAAGGTCAGGCTTGTCATATCTAAATTTCAAAAGGGCTACAGACTTTAGCATTACCAGGCAGAATTTAATTTGTAATGTAATCTTGGACTGTGACCTCCAAAGAAAGACAGTCAGTGCTAAATCTGCAGCCAAATACTTCCTGTTCACTGAGTAAAAACATTTATTTTCCTACTGGGCAAAGAGGCATTCAACATGACAGCGAGTGGTTACATACATAGCAGCGATCCCCCAGTGGCTGCCAGCTTTGGTTCCAGCTGCATCGTACAGTGACAGGCCTATGAGAGATACTGTGGGGGCAATGGTTAACGGGCCAATGAAGCGCATGAGAAAGCCGATTAGGCCAGAGAAACCGAGCAGGATCTGGAGGAGAGAGGCCACCATGATTGAGCCCTGCAGCTGTGGACGGGAACATAATAACAGAGACCATTAGCATTAGCACACTCTCTCTTTGGCTGAGTGATAGACAACAAAGAAAAATAACAACAAACATGATTGGTTACTTCCTAAAGCAGAAACCATAAGAGTTCACTGAATTAATCATGAGTGCTACAGATTTTATCTAAAGCTGTGAAGGCAACGTGTTTGTGTTGGCTCACTGCTCTCAGGCGCGTCTGCCACTCTTCTATGTAGAGAGGTGAGGAGGTGTTGACAATGCTGGCGTTCTGAGTCCAAGCTGGGCACTTCCATTCTGGTGTGGACAACATGGCCATCGTAGGTGTCACTAAGGCAAATGTACTCCCCTGTAGAATGGGAAGCCTACAGAGTATGACATAAACAGAAATAATTATCTGTCAGTCAAATGAATTAATGAGAAATAAGTCAATCCAAAAAGCATTTAAAGGAATGTTAGCTAACTGTTTGGCTCGTATTTGATGGACATTTTTGTTTTGATTTTCCTTGAATCAGTTTTTGTAATTAGACAAGATTGTATGTCCAACAACCTGCATAATAATGGGTGTGAGACTTTGTTCTACTAAGAAACAAGGCTAGCAGTCAACATCCACACTAGAAGCTCTGTTAGAAATGCTTTGAACAAAATGCTGATACTAAAAATATTGGGTCAGCATGATAACGCGCTCATAATGACAATGCTAAGATGCTGATATTTAGCAGATATAAGTTAATCATCTTAGTTTAGCATGCTAACATTTGCTAATTACCACTGTGGCTGGTGGGAATATTAGTGGTTTTGCAGGTACTTGGTTAAAATAAAATATAAAAAAAAAGTAGAATTACATTTTAAACAGTATCCAAAGAAAAATATGTTTATTTTACTAAATATTATAAAAGGATTTTGAAGTTCACCAACTTAACTGCATGATTGAATTTTTAGGTTTAGAGCAATTCCCAAACAAGCTATCAGACACACTGCTCTGTACAACACCTTATGGCTAACATGTTAGCAAACATTTGCTTATTTACACATCTGACAGACATAGAGCAAGATCAGTGTTAATTTGGACAAGTTTTTATGTCTGTCAGATGAATGTTCACTCTCTTTTCAGGTCTGTTTTGGTCTCTGCCTCTGAGAAAAAATGTGTGGGTCTCCAGCTGCTAGTTGGCACTGAGCAGGTTGTTTTTCCCAAAAACTGCTCCATACTGCTGCTGTAAAACAGACTGATGAGACTGAACTATACAGTAAATGTGACATTAAACCAAAATATTGAGCTAAAAGAAACTAAAGAGCTAACTGCGAACTGCAGAGTAACAGGACAATTGTCTGTGGGTCTGTCACTGTGAACAAACCCATTAAGATTAATTGCAGTCATTTAATTCATGGTGAATACAAACATAGTATAAGGTTGTTTCCATAAAATGGTGTAATTAAACTGTAAGAGTAAAAATGTGTCTCAATTTGGATCAAAAGGAATGTATTTATTGTATGTAAGCAGAGTTCATTTCAACAATGTTGATAATATTTCCTTACAGGATGGTGAAATAAACTAGCAGTATTCCTCTGACCTGATACCGAAGGTGACCTGCATCACGGTGGACAAACCACAGACGAAGAACATGCTGTTAATGAGGCGACTCTGGGTCAGACTGTCATGCTGCAGACACAACCCCTCTGAGAGAATGAGAGGGACGGCGATGATCCCACCAAATGCTGTCAGGTAATGCTGCAGAGGGAAGGAGCAGTAATGAAAGTGAAGAACCTACGGTACTGATGACACCACTACAAATACTGCCAACACATGTTAAGAATAGTGGTCTCGAGCCTACTACAGTATTGTCTTCCTTCTCTGGATTGACACAAGGCAAAGAAGGAATTGCATCTAGATTTCACTGGCAGCTTCAATTGTTTACATGCCCAATTTCAGCGTGGGTTAAACAATGACAACATCCAGGAAATCCACAAGACATTAGAGAGAGATCATGTCACAAGTTCAAAATGAATCTGAATGCTAAAGTCAGCACTGGTGGGGTGCTGAAACCAACCTGAAAGGCCAGGATAATACAAAGGTACCAGGGGGGAACATCAGTCACGGAATAGACTGGTTTATTTCTGTCGTCCTCTTCTACACGGCTGCTCCCACGTGTCTTACCCGCCGTTTCTCCGGGTTGATCATTGACTTGTTCACCCATCTGCCGCGCCATGCAAATCCAGAAACAGACATAAATAAATAGATAGCAGCTCACCCAGAGACATGCCATATATGCCATAATGACTGTTTTTTATGACTGGTACACATATGTTTATTACTGAATTATTAGAAACATTTTGGATTGTACTGAAACAGAGACATCTCAGGTAGATAGACAGGTGGATGTTTCTCTAATGGTTGCTAATGTGGAAAGCGCTAAAGCAAAAAGTAAAGTGGAAAAGCTTTTACAAATCTGTTCCAAATGTATAAGAATAACATTTTGTGATGTGTGTGCCCTCTGCATGGGCTGTGTGAGTTGCTCAAATTTTACAAACTTTGAACTTAAATTACTCCCAACTTGTCTTAGTACTTAAAGATTCCTGCATTCAGTCATTGTAGTTAAATCATTGTACTTACATCAAATGCAAGAGTGTTGAGCTCGCCCCTTTCCTTCCTTGAAGCCATTGTAACTACAGTAGAAAATAAAAACTTGGTGCTGGATTCTTGAGGCTGACTTCTTCTAAAAAGAGATAAATTGAAAAAAGGTCATCCTTACTTGAGTAGCATTTCAGTTTTTGCAGCGGGTATTATGTGTTCACCATAGGACAAAGTTTATCCAACTAATCATTTACAAATCTATGTTAATTATTACTTTGTGTATAGTGTATTTAACAAAGTGGAATTCTTACTTGGGAGGGACGCACAATTTACCCAAGGCACAATCTCATTATATATTTATATTATCTATTTTATAATCACTGACAATTTGTCATGGGGGAACTGATTAATTTAACACAACTAAAGCACAAGAGAGAGATTATATTTCAATGAAACACAAAGTCAACTGAAGTTAAGCAGTGCTTATACAATAATGGATGAATGGATGGATTGATAAATAAATAGATAGACGGCTGGATTGATGTTTTTCTTTAATGGGTTGAAAAAAAGTGTTATATGCAAGAGCAGGCTGCCTAATTCATTCACTTACTCTATTCATGTTGAGGAACAAAACTAAACTTAATTAAGTACTTGGAAAGAACGCTGACAACTTCAGCTTGATGTTTTGTTTCATCATGGTGAGCATTTAGCTCAAACTGTCACAATCAGCTGACGGGACCAAATTGGGAAGATAGTCAGATAAAGAGATTTATGCCTTCAAAGAGAGGATGCTTCCATCACTTAGAGGGAGAAGAGAATCCGCAGAGTTGATATGATCTCTCTGTGTGACGCTGATAGATGTGTGAAGGCAGGTGCAGCAGAGAATCTTGGGAAATTATTGTGTAACAACACACTCCATGTCTCCAGTTTTATTCACTGAATCCCAACACTGAGAGGACAGCAACACGGTCAGCTGTCCGTGCTCCCACTCATCACTTGTCTTTGGTGTGGTGCTGGATGTCATGTCATAGCAACCGGGAGTCACTTGCAGCCCAAGGCTAATGTCTGCAAAATCCTTCGAGAGGATGTGCACAATATCTCCTCTATCCTCACTGAGACGAATTAATGACACAAGTAGAGTATCACAGGATAAGACCACATCAAACTGACACATCACTTATCTGCCAGAAAGTAGAGAGGAACTGATTTAAAACAGGGCAAGCAGGGACGATCAACAGCAGCACAGCACTTTACACTTTGAGATGTTCTTTGCTTTTGTAATAACATTAACATGTGCTGTTTAAGTGGAGTTGGGCTCAGCACTTAGGGAGTCATTTATTTCCTAAAGGACACCACTTGCAGAACCAAAAACTTTGATTTCATTGGCTGCGATCTAGCGCATCATTAACTCCCTGTGACATTTTTTTTCTAGATAATGTCGCTTTATCAGTTTATGACTTATTATTGACAGACAGCTTAATTTTTCATGTTTTGAGATTAGAGAGGCAATTCAGCCAATCTGTGGGCAGATAGTGCAAAAAGTTTTTACTCATCTTTCAGCTCATTAAAACATCGAACCGTACTCCTTAATTTGTTATGTTGTGTGTGTTTAGGGGAAGAATCATCTATTAGGTCATTGCTCCAGCTCATGCAAACTGTACATGGGGGAACAGAAAAATACTACCACAAGGGACACAGTGCTTATAAAACATACTGTGTCCCTGTTTCTTCCCAATGATTCCTCCCTCAGGAAATGTCACACATCGACAGCAGCGCCGCACCAAACAAACACACATCATTATGATATTTCATTATTCAAAGTATGACAGCCGTGGTGATGCAGCCACTTCACATTTGCACTTCAGTTGACAGTAGTGTGACTAAGAATCATGTTGCAAATGTGCAAGTAAATTTTACACAATAGCGCAGGCTATGTCTGACAGGGAAAGGTAGGCTGCAGAGATGTAAACACAGGGGTTAAAAGCTGCAGAGAACATTCAGTCAGCAGATGTCACAGCACATAAAGTATTTGTTCATGCGACAACAAGCCATTGTCTCTCAGTAGCGCCTGAGGGAGCAAGTAGTGGAACACTTCAGATCCTCTTGGAAGCTCTTTGTGGCAGCACATGGCACAGTGGCAGCACCATATACCATAATCTATTTATCTTTTCATTCTCGTGTGACATATTTTGCACAGTATGTTTCATAACTTGCTGAAAGCATATCAGGACAATATAAACTGCTGCCAGTAAAGGAGTAGGTCAAATGTTAAAATGCATATGAATAAACTTATGGCTCTGAGAAATGCTTATCTACTTAGTAGTTACTCTTATCTTATCATGTTGTCGTCTAATCATAGACATCAGACATTTTAGACGCATGCGAGCGTATTACATCAAATATGCATGTTTCTTTCCCCAACTCCTTCAGCTGAATAAAATCAGATTAGAGGCTGAATGGCTAATACTCGTGTCCAACAGAAAGCACAGACCTTTTCAAAGCAAACAAGTGCCAGCACCAATCCATTCAAATGTGAGTCAGGGTGAGGGAAAAAAAAAAAACATCTTTGTTCCCAAACTGGCATTGATCTTGACACCAGTGTGAGCGTCCTTGCAGAGAGGCAGACAGTGCTATTGATTCAAACAAGAAACTTACTCTGTAGATTTACATTACAAAAAGCAAAATACTCCTTTGAATGAAAATGAAAAGTTTTTCAGCCTATTTTTTATGCTGATACTTGTCCTGATTTTAGTTATTCATTTAAATGTTATTGCTTTTCCTTTTCATGCATTTTATATCTCTCCCTTTGTGTCCAAGTGAGAAGCACTTTGTGGCTTTGTTAAATATAAGTGCAAAAGTATGCAGCACTTTTAAATATGTACAGCAGAGAAGTCACCTTTTGGAGGTTTTGTCTGAGGTCAGTATAAAAAAACAGCTTTACACTTAGTGACAACCTTTAAACCCTTGACCCTGAGGGAGAATTTAGACAAAATAATCAAATTCTCTCCTGCTGCTGTCTCAGTCCTGACTCCATACCACTTGATGTTCTCAACCTTGTGAACAGTGTTTAACATCACTGTCAATTTAACCACAGAGCTGAAGGTCACAGCAGGAAAAAATACTTCAAGGCAGCATCAATAATCTTTAATATCACGTCAATATTAGACTTAGATTATTAAGATATTACAACAGCTTGTCTGTTGTATCCTAGGGGGATCAGTGATAAAGCTTTAAATCATTCGTCTTTTGCAACCAATGCATATACATTTTTGCATGTTTTCTTCAAAAAACTACAACAAAAACAACATCACTTATAGTATATTTAAATGTCTTTACAATCCTACTCGTCAGCCTAAGAAGATGAAGTTGTTCTTGCAGGTATTTTGTGAGTGAATTGCAGTCCTAATTATGCAACACAAGATATTCCCCGGTGTGGACTGACTGTGTCTTGGTTGCATTTACTCCGCAGCAATTAGTGGGGAAAATCAATGACATGGAAAGTCTGTGGTAATTTGTGATTTAAGGGAGCCCTTTAAAAAGAGTGTCTCAAACTAAAACAGACACTGCACAAACCAGCCATAGAAAATGTGCATTTTGATTTATTGAAAAGCTAACTAGTTTTTAATATAGTTTGATTTTTTTTAAATGTAATTTCTGCTTTTGTTTACCGTGACTAACTGAAGTCTTCTCTCTAGTGAGCTCTTTCATGTGACATATTGAAGTCATATTGTAGTAGTGCTGCTAAGACAGCTGCAGTAAGTCAGCAACAAAAGGATTACTGAAGCATTGAAGAAATGAAGCAAGCGAGGAATGACAGAAAGACTTGAATGTTCCTTTAAATGTGCTTTATAGTAAAAAAAAAAAAAAAAAAAGGTTCTCTCAGAGGATACGTCTTTAGCTTTGTGGTTTGAGGAGATTTATCAAGGCGCAAAGGAGTCTTCATGTAATCAGCAATCAATATGCAGACCAGGGAGATCGCACAGACCACACAAGACAGTTCAACAGAAAATGATTTAAGTTTTCTAATTCCCTTTTTCAGCTTGGCCTCACATGTTAATGAACTGTTTGATGGCCCCTGTGGAAAGTTGATATTGATCTCTCTTCTTCACAATTGTGCCTCTGCCCGACTGATTAAGTTGTGTAATAGGGCTAGTTTGCATTAACACATCAAAATCAATACCCATGATGAAAATCCAGGAGAGAAAAAGCATATGCAGCAACACTGGGCCATTAAATTTTCATTCACTCCAGAGGTTCGGTACAAAAGGTCTGTAAACATCTTCAGATGTGCGGCCACCAATCTTTTGTTATGTTTAGGGTGATTAAATATGAATGATGAGCTGAAACAATGCAAGCAACAATGTTTTAGATAAGAGAAGTTCTGTGTCTAAAAATCCTTACTGTGAACATGAGATTTATACTATACTACTAAACTAGTTTTAAATATTTTAGTAGTTATAGAAACATTACTTCTCCCAGATTAAGACAAAGTGACAGAGCCTTATTTAAAAATGATTACCATAGATGCATCGTAGTACTACGTATTTCCTCAATTAACTTCCTACTTCTGTGCAAACAATCATGTCCTACATGAACCCATCATTTTCTGCCAAACTCTCCCCAAGTTTTAGTTGTTTTTCACATCAGAGATCTCTGTGTTATTGTTTTTGTCCTTACCTTTCTCACTGGTTTAGAGTGGGTGGGGCTCAGTTGAGCAAAAGAGAGGAACAGTGGCAATAAAAATTGTGCGATCCCTTTGGATTGACCTGGTTTTCTGCATCAGTTGGTCATAAAATCAGAATCTGATCTGATCTGAAGTGAAGTAATATCACACAGTTGTAGTCTTTTGTGTCTTTATTGAATACAGCCATTAAACATTCAACGTGCTGGTGGGACCATTGGATTTAATAACAAGTCGAACCTGCTTTGGCACCAATAACCTCACACAAGCTCTCCTAGTAGCTGCTTATCAGAGCTGGTTGTTATAGAACTGCTTCAGCTCAGTCATATTCTTAGGATGTCTGGTGTGAACGACTCTCTGAGGTCATTTCATAGCATCTCTACTGGATTAAGGTCTAGGCTCTGATTGGGCCACTCCAAAAGAGAGAAAGCTTCCGCCTCAAGTGGCTCAAAGAGAATGTGCCAGTTCCAACAAGTGCAGAAAATTTGTGACCAGGAAGAGAAGTCTGACTCCGAATAGAAGGAAATGATGTCATGCTGTCAGGAAATAGAGGTATAAAAACACAACCCTACAGAAGGCAAACACTAAAGCCAAACACCTGGACAGACAAACTTTACTATGAAGAAATGCTCCCAAACTATTTAATATACCAGTCCATAGATAATGAGATGTAAATAAAGTTGTCCTCCTATGATGGGGGTGGAGGTGGATTTAAAGGCTAAACAGCCATCTTCAACCCAAGGGGTCCTATATTGCAACCACTCTAACCACAACACAAATGTAATACAGACCAAGACATTTATGGATTTTACATCCCAGAAGGCAAGTGCCATTAATCATCTAATTAACTGGAAAACCGTGTCATCTATAAGCTAGAATGTCCCGGCTGAGTTTTCCACATTGGATGAACAAAGAAAAATCTTACTCTTTCTTACCACTGTATTTCCATGCACAAATCAAGAGTTCAGATACTTTTGAATCAAAATGTGATGTTCTGACCAAACACCCACAAAGATCTTATGAAGCAGTTTAAATCACTCAGTAACTAGAAATACTTTAGATGTAAAACCCTGTTTTCAGAGGATTTAATAGAGGGCGGAATCGCAAAAAGCAGAAAAACAGGGATTTATTCTTTTTCACTGGGCACCTAATAAGCCTTTATAAGAATAAAATGTACAGCCAGCTTTATCTTCAATATGTAATTTACAGTCATAGAAAAAAAAGAAGAAACTTGCCTATATGAGTGGACAGTAAATCACCTTTAGCTCAATTACAAGTTTGAGTTATTTCGATGTATTATACTTGTTTAATATGAGACGTTCTCTGACAGACCTTTAATGTATGGTTATGGTACTATACTAAAGCAGCTTCATTGTAGCTCATTGTATACAAAAACAAGTATATTACAACGACAGTGAAAGCTTTTATAAATAACAGCTGAAACAGAAGTGAAAATAGTTTCAGTTCTCAGTCATACTTCAAGAGAAGATTTCCCAGAATCCAAAGCGTTCTTAGCCAAAATCATCATTGATGTCAGATTGCAGATGTATAATGATGGTTTTGCATTATACGAAGACAACACTTTTCATGAATATCTTAACACATTAATAAAGTAAATCTTAATAGGATCTTAAAATTGCAAATAGATAAATAAATAAAAGAAAACATAGAATTACGACTATGCTGCACAGAGATTGATAAAGGTGTTAAACCACACCCCTTTGAATATTTGTATGTTTCCTTCAGTAAGAGCCACAACCGAGTGATCGGCACTCAAACTCTTCTCTGGGCTTGGGATTGAGATATATTTGATAACTGTGCTGACCAGTGTTGACATTGCATCATCCATAACACTGTGACTTTCATTTGCAATTTTCAGTAAACCACATTAAAAATCAGCTGGTCCTGCAGAATTGGAAGTGCTGCTGGTGTTACATCCTTCAGCAGATGAGCCCCGGGCATTCTGGCTGGATGTATGGGTTTTGACATCCTCCATGACTCAGACATGGGCCGTCAAAATGTTGCGCAAGTGTGGAATTGATTTTATTCCGCATATGAAGCCATCACAGAAGTACAGGAAATTGAGTAAAATCATCATTTAATCATAATCGTGACCCTTGACCAAAACATGCATCTTTACTGGAAACATATCATGTATTTCCACTGCACTATTGCCACACCCATAAGAGGTGTAGTTTTGAAGTAGCTAGGAGTGCAGTAAGTACCGCAACACACTCTCCTCTGCAGCTAGTGCAACCGGCTTAATGGTCATTATTCTTCTGAGAACAATATACTTTTAGAGCTGTCAAAATATTCATAAAGATGGGCCTGCTCTGCCCCATTCATAATTTATTTACATTGACCCTTGCTCAGTTGTACTCATCATCCTTTCCTCCCCAAAGACCTCATTAGGATCTTCACCTTTCTTCACTTAACTGAAATGAAGCAATTTTACTAAAACAAAGCCAGAAGTCATAAAAAGAAATACTCATGGGTGATGGCAGAATAACTCAAGTGTGCAGTTCTTCAAGTATGGACTTTCAGTGTTATTTTTCATGAGTCACTTCAGGTTCTGTTTCGGATATTTGATTGTGGAGTCGCACCCTATTTTATTTCAAAACAGATAGAAGTGATGGGAGCTAAAGGATTCATAAAGGAACTCTTAAGCATTACATATTATGATTAACCTTCATCTGTGTGTCGGGTAATTAGGACAATTCAAATCCTGTATTACACAATAAATCAGAGCTGAATGCTCTTTACAGGCCTTTTCAGTCTTGCACAGGCCCTTTGGGTCCAATTGAGTGCTGTATTGAGAAATCACCCTGCTACTACAATAGTGATGCTAATAGCATTACAGTTTGGGATACAGAGTCTGGCAACGCAGACAGATTATGTAAAAGATACCAATACAATCCCTCTGTCATCCTGTTTGATTAATGAATAAACAGCCAAGCAGCTTTGTAATGACACCTGCATTATACATCTGGAGCCACACTTCACATCATATTCTTTGCAGTGTATCCTCCTTTATTTTTCACCATTACTTGAGCTGCGTTATGTCTGAGTCTCCCTCAGTGTTTATTGGCTGGCCGACAGCTATGAATAGCAAGAGAAGGAAACTGCCTCAGGGTTCAAGACCTCCAAGTTATGTGTCAGCTACTTTTCGCTAACCGCTAACTTCTGCTAACTTTTTCTCAGAGAGCAGCTGTGACATAGAGCAAAGACCCTGGGCTGGGTTCAAACCCATGACACGTGGTACACGCTCTACCAGGTGAGCTACTGGGCTACTCCCTGCTTTTCATTATTTTAATTGAAAATTTATTTGGGAATATGATGCACTAAAGCATATCATCTGACATGATACTATGGTACTAGACCCAGTGTGTCCTGCTTTATAACCTAATCTTAATGCCCTGCCTGTGTCAACAAAACTAAGAATCTGCTAGCAGATACTTAAGTACAACTGTGTATTGAGCTAAATGCTAATGGTCAGAATGCTAACACATTTACCTTGGCAGTGCTAACATGCTGAGCTTTAGCAGGGGTAATGTTTACCATGTTCAACATCTTAATTGGTTAGTAGGCAAAGGGTTAAATGACTTTGTTTCCTGTGAAGTTTTTAAGTCATTAAAGCCTGTGTTAATAATTCTTGGTAAATGTGCTGTCAGTATTATTGTTAAATTAATTTATATCATATTTCAAGTTAGAGATGGACAGATGTTTGCTAATTAATGAGAACCTCTTACATCAGACTGTGCTAAAAGACCAAGAATAAGTGGCTCCTCAAAAGAAAATTACAAAATGTCAGACAATAATGATACATTAACAAGACAGACATTAGCAAAAGTAAGTGCATTTGACCACAGATGACCATCGAATCACTCCCCTTTTGTTTTTAGAATATCATCAAAGTCTCTCAGTAGTTTTGAGCCAAATATAAAGCTCATCCCCACCGCAGATCAAAGCCCCGCCGAGGCTTTCATGCAGCACACTGTATTGTGCTCATCGTGAGCCTTTTTGTTCATGCATGTAAATGGTCGTGATGAAAGGGGCGGTGGTGTTGCAGAGAGAGACTGATCTGAGTCGTGTTTTCAGAGCCTGTCTGCACAAACTGAGCTTCCCCTCTTAAATCCGCCCTTCTCTGCCTGTAAGTTCCTATGTCTTCATGGCTCAATAAAATATTAATGAGGCCTGGAGCAATAACAGTAAAGGCCACAAAAACACATACACAGCATCACATGTGAGTGCGTATACACACACACACACACACACACACAAACACACACACACAAACACACACACACATACACACACGCACACACACACACACACACACACACACACACACATACACACACACACACACACACATTGTTCAGAGCAAGGGACTTGTATAATTTAGTGGTTCAGTGCCTTTGATATCCAGTGGCTGGATAGCTCACAGTGGAATAGTGAGCCTCAGTCACAGACTTGACTCCCTCCCCCGGGAATGTAGAGGAAACTGCAGAGCAGTGCTACCCTGCTGCTACTGATGTTGCTGATGCTGCTCACTGTACACAATGCACGTGAAAATGAAAGTTGTCCTACTATCATACACACAAAAGATTAGGTTCACTGGCTGCTTTGGATCAGTGCGTATTGCTTGGATGTACAATTCCCTGCCTGACATTATTGTTTTATGCTCTAACCAGTAATTATTTCAGTTACCACAGTGGAGGCTGTCTGCAGTAACAAAGATAGATGTTGTAACCAGTCATGTAGGCATGAGAGGCACAGAGGAGAGAGCAGAATCATGGAGCAGGATATACGCATTTTGCTTGCAGCTGTTGCAGTTTCTGGGCTTATAGTTTCCTAGACATGATTGAATTTGAATGCACTTGGCCATATATTAAGGTCAGTGCTTGTTGTGTAAACATCCCATGTAAAAATGCATTTTTAAGCATCTTCAGAGGACCATATATGTGGATGAGACTGTGAGTTATTTTACATTTATAGTATCCTATTCTCGTAACTCAAACACACTTTCTGACTTGTTTTTCTTGTGTCTGAATGAAAGAGTATATGCACTGGAGAAGAGCAAATTGCTGTACAAGGAGGCAAGAAGAAAAATTCATTCAAAGTGCCAAAAAGAAGATGCCAGTAGATGTCAGTTTGAATGTTCTGAGCCACGCTGAGCTGAGCCTACTACGTTTGAGCTCTGTCGCTGCACATGTCAGCTCATCCCAATCCAGGGTTTGTTATGAAGACAGCAGCAGTTACTCATTCAGATACTGTTCATGCAATGCCAAGTTTCATAGAAATTCTGGAGTCAAAAGAAGTTTGAAGTGAAGATAAGATTACTGCCATCCACATATACAAACAGATACATTTTTAATGTTTCTCTGCCGCTGTGTTTTTGAAGGAATTACCAGACACATAATCCTCCTGATCAGAGCAGCACTGTATCCACAACTAGTAATATCATTCCTTCACTGAATGTACCTGACAGTAACAGCAGAAAGATACTCTTCTAATACATCCATGTCACTTATGTGTTAACCACAACAGATATCGATCCAAGTCTCCATTAACTAGTTTCCTCTAACGGTGCTGAAGCTCACCCAGTTCCCATGGGAAAATGTACGGGATGTGCTGAAGGCTGAATGAATTACTGAGGAGTCACTTGGGCTAAATTCTCACTCAGGGTTTGTCAGACTCTTTGGCTGTACATGTCTGGTTTTTTTTTTTTTACTTTGTTTAATACATGGTACATTAGTCCACATTTGATCATTTAAAGGCAACATAAAATGGAGGGCAACATTGCAGTTGAAAACAAGGAGGTATTGCATAACCACAGGAGACTGTGGTAAGCCTGCTCTGAAACACAAAGAAAAGAAATGAACAACGGGGCACAATATCATGAATATGTCTGCAACTTAATGCAATTCAACAGCAACAACAGACCTGCAGTAAAGAGGGGAAGGAGCAACTTCAAATATAATGGATAACAACAGCAGCAGCACAAACAGAGGCTGAGCTGAATCAGCTTCTGACACAAAAAATAACATTATCAATTATCCCAAAGTAAGGTTGCAGGGCTCTAGTATCAGGTTGCATAAGAGTGCGGGAAATCTTCGTGATGTTGTGTCCACCCCTGTGCGGGTCTGCCCTCAGGCATCTCGTGACATTTAAAACAAACACGCCTCGTGAGCTCTAATTCCAGCGTCTCTTAAACCCGTTAAAACTATCACCTGAAGGAACCGTGGCACTAACTAGATTACTAATTAGCTTTTCACAAAATGCCGACTTTATGCGTGCATCGAATTTCACTCAGGTCACTCTCCTTTGCAGGTCTAATGAGTCATGACACTAACGGAGCCTAAAGCGTTCCTCCCACGCTCCTCCAGCCCACTCCTCTCCTTATTTGAGGCGCTCCTCCGCTCCAGCCCTCAGAGCAGCAGGCGCCCAGTCAGCGCAGCTCTCTCCTGCCACCGCGAAGGGGACGGGACGGGAGTTGGTGCTTTTCCACACTTTGTTGGGATTTACCCTCATCGAGCCAAGATGAGACTTATTTTTGTTCTCGCTGCGGCTGCGGCTCTGTTGACAGGTAGGTGAAAGAGCGCCGGGTTTTCTTCTCGCAGAGCGCTACGCTGCAAGTTAGTGAGATCAGTTCAGGACCACAGTCAGCGACAGCGACGACGCCTCTACTTTATTGCCTGCAAAACTGTTTCAATTCCACATTGAACTTCAATTTTATTTCATTTTTTTCTAATGCAGAAAATCTAGCGCTTCCAGTGGGAAAAGAAGGACAGAGAGAAGACGTGGTATGCTTTTCTAACGCAATTTGATAATTATGATAATAACCAGAACTATCTATGGAACCAAAATAAAAAGAAAAGAAAAAATAATTAAGTCTGGATAAGAGCATAGAACTACATATTTAATTTATGTTTTTTTTGCAGATAACTAGATGTTTGGTTGAAGTCCTGTCCAAAGCTCTCTCCAAACCGGACTCCCAGCTGGATCAGGAATGCAAAGACATTCTCCAAGCAGGTTTGTAGCGCATGGGTTACTGTTATTTTTCATGCTCATTCAGCATAAATCATTAAAACAGTCTCATGTGTATGTAGACTGTATATTTAAGGAGATTGCTGCTCTTTAACTGTTAGGCTGCTGAGACACTGAGGACCTGATAAATTCAAACAAATAAATTGCACTGTATATCTTGCTAACCAGCTGGTGACAGAACAGCATGTTCACGGTTTTCGCCACTTCTCCATTCCAGAAAATATACTCAGCATTATCTTTATCCTCCACGGTGCAGGCTGTAAATTTAACATAAATGCAAAACTGGTTATGATCAAGTCATAATTAATTTTTCCAGGTTGAAGTCAAATGGCAAATCCATCATAACTTGTCCCCAAGAGCTATGCTATGTGGATCTTTATACCTCTTTTGATCTTCCTTTTGCTCTGTCATAGGGGTTAAACATGCCCCACTGGACAAGAAAAGTGGAGAGGGCATAGCAACTCATGAAGAGATGGTCAAAGGTCATCCTGGAACTACTGAGGCAAAGGCAACAGATGTGAAAGACATTGAGGCTCTCCTGAAATCTGTTGAGGAGAAGAGAGAAAATCCAGAGGACGAGCGAAGCCAAGAATCCTGGAGTCTGGATGACGAGAGGGAGAAGAGACATGAGAACGAAGAGGAAGAAGAGCGAGATAAGAGGAACAGCTGGAGGCCTGGAAGATACCACCAGAAGAAACACAAACGGGGTGAGGAAGAGGACAACGAGCGCAGCCAGGAGAGTTGGGGGTTAGAAGAAAAGAGATCAGAAGAAGAAGAAGAAGGTGAAGATAGAGAGAAGAGGAACTGGAGGCCTGGAAGATACCACCAAAGAAAACACAAGCGTGATGAGGAAGGAGAAGAGAGGGACGAGCCAGAGGAAGAACGTAGCCAAGAGGCCTGGGATGTAGACAAAAGGCATGGGAATGAGGGTGAGGAGAGATACAAGCGCATATGGAAACCCACACATCGCTACCACCACAAGAAAAAGCTCCACAAACGTGGTGATGAGCCATCCGAGGAGGAAGCTGAGGATCGCAGCCAGGAATCTTGGGGTCTTGACGACGAAAGAGACAAGAGGGACTGGAGGCCCGGCAGGTACCACCAGAGGAGACATAAGCGTGATGAAGAGCTCTCAGAAGAAGGCAGGGAAGAGCCCGATGAAGAACGCAGCCAGGAGTCCTGGGACTTTGACAGTGGAAGAGAAAAGAGGGACTGGAGGCCCGGCAGGTACCACCAGAGGAGACATAAGCGTGATGAGGAGCTCTCAGAAGAAGGCAGGGAAGAGCCGGATGAAGAACGCAGCCAGGAGTCCTGGGACTTTGACACTGGACGAGAAAAGAGGGACTGGAGACCCGGCAGGTACCACCAGAGGAGACACAAGCGGGATGAGGAGCTCTCAGAGGAAAAGCAAGAAGAGGCTGACGGGGATCGCAGTCAGGAGTACTGGGGCTTTGACAAAAGACACGGAAAAGAAGAGGGAGAAATAGAAAAGCGTATATGGAAACCAACACACCGATACCACCATAAAAAGAAACTTCACAAACGTGGCGGAGGCTCATCAGAAGAAGAGGAAGAACAGAAGGGTGATTCAGAGGAATATGAGGAAGCTGCAAAGGACAGGGACGAAGCTCTTAGGTACTCCTGTCTTTCATCACATCTAATAACTTCTACTATTAAATTGTACATATGTGTATTTTGCACCCTGGAGCACAAAACACTGCAGAGCACCAGGCAAATCACTGCAGATCAAAACAACATTTTACACAGCAAAATTAATGAATCCCTTAAGCGGGGTCCATGTGCTGACATGAAGAATACATCTAATTGCAACTGTTTTTCAGGTATCTGGCAGAGAAGCGCAATCCCTGGATCTTCAGAGGCTACTACCATCCTGCCTGGTTTAAAAGGGATTCAGATGAACACGCTACAACCTCAGACAAGGTGGGCATGATGACGTCAATTAATTTATCATGTGTATATACGAAAAAGAAACAATATAAGTGGTAGTTCTTTGCATTGTCTTACATTGTACAGCTCAGACATGTTTTGGTTTTGCCTTTAATGTGTTCAGATGGATGAAGTAGCCAAGTTGCTGAGCTATAAGATAAACCAGCTGGCCAACCATTCTAATCAAGACGAGGCAAAGAGAAGCACGCACCAGAGAGCACTCACCCCGCAGGAGGTAAAAACTGCACTCACTAACAGCAAAAGAAAATGACCTTTATGACTGACGTGAGGATGTGTTTGCTGTCATGTTCACTAACAAGACTGCTGAACTGAGGTCTAGAAAATACATTGTTTTCTGCAGTACAGACTGTAATTTACTGTGCAACACAGAATCTCATATGTCTGATACTGATGAACAGCACTATGTAGCAGACAGGATTCAAGCACAACATCTTAAAAAACACTTAAGTCAGAGTCTACCCTGAAAGATACTTAAGAATACATTTACATGTTTCATACATATAATATATCGACCACGATTCATAATGTAAAGTCATTTACTCTGCAGCCGTTCCCGTAAAAGAATTTCCACCATGCATTCAGCTGACCTAGTAAATCCATGAAGCACATACCTCCACCACACTGTTTCACTGGGGGAGAAAGCAGCCACGCTCATTATGGAAATCTCTAGTCTACATGGAGATGTCAGGATTTAGCCTTCAGAACCACAGAGCATCAGTGAATATGCATCTGTGCAAATGCACATCAAGGACTGTCCCTCATGAGCATGTCCCAAATACATGAAGGAAAAAATCTAACTAGTATACAGTGACTTATTCTCCAACTCTGGCATACTTACAGTCTACCATTGCATTGCTCAGATCAGCTCTTCCTCGCAGGACTTGTTTGTCCTCTTTTTTTTATTTGCACTTAACAGCATTCATGACTGCTGCAGCAATCAGACTAAGAATCTCATGATTAAAGCCTCCCAGAGCAATCAAAGTCATAATACGGCCGTTAAAAAGAGAGCCCATGGATACATCCTTATCTTGTCACATAAAATATTTTGAAGCACAAAAAACAAGTCAGGGAGGAGGAGGGATGGTGATTTATTAGATCTACAGCTTTACAGCTCAAGTGATAATGGAATGTGTGGTGGTAGTTTCAGTTATCAAAGAACAGGAAACAGATGCAGCGCAGTTCTTGGCAACAGTTATTCGAATTGTGACACTTTTCGATGCATTATTAAAAAAATTAAAAAAAAACTGCTGATAATAGAATTTAACTGCTGATCATAGCAGTTTTCACACTATCGCCCTATGATGAATTAAATGCTCAACATTCATAACAACATAATTCATAGATCAAGTAAATGTATCAAGAGTCAGAATCGTAACATGAAAAATCTAATTGACAAATACCTTTTTTTTGCATGAATTTGTGTTAAATATATTCTGAGCAAGTTGAATTCAGTAGAGCTCTTACCTCCACTAAGGCCAAACAATCCTACACGTCTGAGAGATCTGCACCAATATGTACAAAGTCATAGATTTCAACACCTTCTTCCCTGGCCCATGTCCCATCCCTCCACTATGTTTGGTGCAAATTGGTTCAGTACTTTTAGCAATTCTGCTGTCAAACCAACAAACAGACACAGGTGAAAACATAACCTTCCTTAGCAGAGGTAATAAGCAGCAAAGTCATGGTTTGTAATTCCCAGAATTTACTCACCAGAAAGACGGACTCCGTTCCGCGGTTTTCAGCTCGTTTGCTACTCCACGAATACTGCTGTAACTAAGCCTCGTCCTCAACTTCTCCACCCTTCCTTCAAAGGGGAAGTTTGAGATGCAGAAACCCTGGACTCAGACTGTGCACACAACTTCCAGTATCCAGTTCTCGATGCTAAAAATTGTGGCCGAAGCTCTTGTTTAATGAAGACTCACAAAGCAGCGCATGTCTTTCTGAATTTTATTGTCTCACATTGGGCACACAGCCACTCAGAGTTTATATTGTAACATATGAAAACTTTGAAGCAAGCCTGGGAAAACAAGGGCAATTTATTTCTATTCCAAACATGGTAAAAGACAAAGACTGTTCTGGTGTCACGACAAAAAATGATAATATGATGTTATTTAGTTGCTGATGTATGAATGCTGTATATTTTGCAGGAGAAGGAGCTGGAAAACCTTGCAGCGATGGACATGGAGTTGCAGAAAATCGCTGCCAAGTTGCATGACAAAAGTGCATAAGCTATGACAGCATTTCAAGACTGTCTATCAGCCATCAGTGGATTAAAGCTGCTGTCTTACCTCTCTCATGTCTGCCAATTTAGTGTGCTTTCAGTGTTACAAAAAGACAAAAAATAAGACATAAAAAAACCCTGAAGCCTTGCCAAAAACAAATATCAACTTGTTTATCATTGTATCTGTGATATTTTGATGTTACCAAATTAATCAGCATGGGAATGGTTTTAATGTTTATACATATAAAGAGAAAATATTGAAATAATATCTGAGACAGATTATTAAAATAAATGTGTTCATGAGTTTGTTCAGTCTGCACTCAATTAAAGGAGTTATTCTGGGACCAAACAAATATCTCTTAAATTATTTCTTGATGGGGAAAAAAACAGTGTTCACACATCAGCCTCTTTAGTACTGCTTTTTAATTCTGTGCAGATACAGAAGTAGCCCACAGTAAAACTTCACAAGCAAATGAATCATATGACAAATGGCACTTTCTGCAGGGATAACAAGATAAAAAAAAAAAAAAAAAAAAAAAAAAAAAAAGTTAGAAGCTGGAGAGCATTAACTGGAAAAAAAAAACTGTTTTTACACCTCGTCTCGAGGCATGAAACACAAACCTGTCACTTACTCTCAACACACAAAAGATTATTTCAGCAGTTCCTTACGCACATACACTGAGCTCCAAGAGCCTAAACTGGCTTACTCCTCAGCATTACACCTTCGGCTGCACTGATCTGAATACATAAGACGGGAGAGAGTGGTCTGATGAATGCAAACCAGACACTCTGTCACCCTTATTCCAGATGTGTCAAATCTGTTCAGCACAAAGGGAGGTCAATGCTTGAGGAAAATCCCTACAGGCCATTAGAAACGTGCCCTTAAAAGATGTGATGCTTGAGTATTTGTTTATCCCTCAGTGTCCGTCAGTTTCAGTCTCTTTGGTGCTGGTTCCTCCGCTCGCTGGGAGCCTGCAGGTTTGGGGCGGTCCATGGCAACCGTTGTCCCTGAGAGGAGGTAGCCGCCACCCCCACTCATAAGTAGCACAGGATGCGTCCTGTTAGGCAACACCTAGGGACACAACATAGGAGACATTAATTCCACAGGAAGGGCTGCGGGGAAATAACATGTTGGTCCTGAGGGGGAAGAACTCTTTGATTATGCAAAAACATTGTTTTCATCCAGTTGCTGTTTCTTATAAGATTCTGAAGAAGGACCAAAAGAAAATGCTGGAGAGTCTGTCATAATGGATTAGGAACAGTGTGTACAAGTCTCTCCTGTCAAATGCAGAATATCTGAGATGTGGCCTGAGGTGTAATACCATTGAGTTAATACAGAGAGGACTGCAACAATGATTTTTTTCTCCTAGAAGAAGATGATAAGCTTACTTTACACTAAAACAAGTAGTGAACCGGCAAAAATTAATCAGAAACAATTCTGGTAGTCTTCACTTATTCAAATAATTTATTAAACAAAAAGCCAAACATTAGCTGGTTTCAACTGATCAAATGTGACAGTTTGCTGCTTTTGCATATTCTGCCATTGCAAAGTGAATCTTGGTTAGATACAACAATCAATTTGATAATGTCACCATAGACTGCAGGAAATTGTCATATGTATTTTCCATTATTTTCTGACATTTCATCAACAAAACAATACATAAAAAGTCAACACATTAATTGCTAAAGAATAATTATTGTCATTTATACCTCTAGACCTAATTTTTTTTTTTTTTTTTTTTTTTTAAGTAAAGGATTAGTCCTATTCACTATTTAGCATTAGACCAGCATTAATTGATATTTTGTCCATTTGAGGGCAACAGAAAAGGCCTAGTGTCTGTAGTACCTGTTCAGTATTTAGTACACGTAGCATTTGTTTGGAACCATCTTGTAAGTCCAATATTCACTCTCCTTTCTGCTCTATGTTACACTCCACTGAGGGAGTCTGGCAGCTAAGCAGCCAAATGTGATGCTATGTTTATCAGCAAGTTGCTAGTTTTGTCTGGCTGCTATTCATTGTTGGGGGAGTAGTGTAAAGTGGGGTTTTTGGAGATTTCTTTTAGCTGTGAACTGCTTCCTGATACATCTAAAAAAAAAAAAGTGCTCATTAGAATGGCGCGACTGAGACTAAACAGTTTCACAAGTTTTTGACTAAAACCAAAGCAATGAGCTGAAAGACGCTAAAACAGTCCATCAGACTGAGGAGAATCACTGAGTTAACCCTTTACAACACACAGTCACACAGCTGATTCATTGTTAATATAAGAATATTGATTAGAACAGCTTTAAATACAACAAGACGAGACAAAAAGTACAAAGAGTTTACCTGATAATGTCTAAGCCAGGTGTCTGTGAGTCTGAGGTTGACTGTGCCACCATGTTCCCTGAGCTTTGTGTAGCACTCGATAAGAGGCTGCAGAGATGGAGGGGGACGAGATGGAAAAAAAAAAGCAGCATTAAGGAGGAGGACTGCAGAGCCAACATGCCGACACGCACACACACAGTATGATCTTTTTAGCAACATAAGCACAACAGAGGTAATAAACGCAGGAACGTGATAGGCATTGTAACTCCTTGGCAGTGACGGGGAAGTCTGCTGCAGTAATGAAATAAGGACATTTCCCGCTGCAACTCTAAGCAATAAAAACCTGTGCGCACAGGCTGGTAATGAGTGATCCTTCTAAGATAGAGAATTATCTTCACTCAGTAAGGCATATCAACAGTGTTGTGTAGTTCTACATGCCACCGGTCGTGATGATCTTACCTCTTTGTACTGAGAGTAGACTACAAAAGGCCTGGAGGGGGAGAGGAATTTGAGCAGGCCCATTAGGACGGGACATGGGTGGAAACGACTGGCAATAACCAACCTGCAATTAGAAACAAACAAGATGATCAAGCAAACCTGTCTGATATGAAATACGCTGTCAACAGCACACTTTGTTATTGGAAATGTGTAGGTAGGCAATATCGTAATTTAGCATCAGTGCTGCATATGACTTATTACCGGAAAACTTAAGGATTTAGTGCCTTCCTATTGTTGACGTTCATTTCATCTTCTATAAAGCTGAATGAGAGTCAGTAAAAGAGGCTGATTTAGGACAGTCTGGAAAATGGTGCCCTGTTGGAGTGTTTATGATATAGCTGCTATGATTTAGAGGAGAGGTAAATCGATAGGCGAACCAGATCAATACTTGTTCTTCTGACTCGGATGTCAGCGCCACAACACTTCATCAATCAATCATGAAATGGCTATAAAGCAAGTTCTTCACTTTATATGACAGGAAACTGCAACGCAATCACCTCATTCACCTTGTGAGGGTGTGTTAATCACTGTGAATGAGCTCAGAGCAAGGCAAATGATTTATCATGATTTTTATGGACATACTTTACATTACTTTAATTATTATGAATCCATTTTTCATCCCTGTAGATCTATTTTAATTACCGTTGTTGACTACTTGGAGCAATCCAGAACTGGTAAAACAGAAGTGAAAGAGAAAGTAGCTGATGCTGAGAAAAGCAGAACAGTGCAGAGAAACAGGCAAAAAAACCCCAAAAAAAACAAGTATAACAAAACAAAAACTCTTGACACAAACCCGTCTGCATTTCTGCTTTCCAGCAGGGCAGCAGCAGCTGCTAGCTTCTTCCGTTTCTCCTCCAGCTTCACCTTTTTTTCCTGAGCCTACAAAAACAAAAAAAAGCATAAAGTCAGGCCACTATCTCTTTCAGATCTTGCCTTCAAACAAGAAGTGTAACTTTGTGTCTTTGTAATACCCTGATTGTCCAAAAAAAAAAGTGTAAGAAACATTAATTGCTGGTCTGCCACTCAACACTGATTTTACACACGTAGTGACTAGTTCCTGCTGATTACAATTATAAAAGGAAACGAGAAGATTTTTGAAAGTGGGGTTACTAAATATTGGACATACTTTGGCTTCCTTGCGTTTCTCCTTCTCTTTTTTCTCCTGCTCCTGGCCAGCGTCATCGCCAGCGTTGGTTTCCATGCTCCGCTCCTCTGGACTGCCCTGCTGTTCTGCCTCAGGCTGGTTTTGCTCCTCCTCTGCAGCCTTGTTAGACTGCTTTTCATCTGGAATTTTGGAAGAGGTTACTACATCAGTAAAGTGCCACAGAATAGATACATATACACATAATAGTTACCGTTTCATTTTCTGAATTAGCTGATTAATCTAGTCTATGTTTTTGTTAATATCAATACATAAATAAAATGGCTATCGGAGGAACACATGCAAATCTTAGCATCTGTTCAGTTGTAAGAAGGAAATGTTTCTTTGGCATTTCATCACTACCTCGTCAGTACTCCTTTTCATGTAAAAACAAGCCTCTAAACATCTTGGAGAGATTTTTTTTCATTTAAAAAAAAAAAAAAAAAAAAAAGGCAGGTTGTACCAGCATTTGGGTCTTTGGCCGTGGTGTCCAGAGTGCCTGCCAGCAGAGGGTTGACATGGCAGATGGGAAACTCATGCAGCATATCGTGAAAATGTGCAGGGAAGCCAAAGCTCTCCACACCCGCCCGTACAGGCCCGCCTCCTGGGTACATTTGGATCACTGAGCCATAGCCTGAATGAGGAGGAAAGAGAGGGTAATTATGCAGAGGACAAAGACAAGACTTTGGTAGCACGATTATGTAGATTCTTTGGATAAAAATAGCTCAAATCCTTTAGCCAAATAAAATACAATACAAACAGCAGAAAAGTTAATAGGACTAACGTACCTCCCATTCTTTCCATGACAGCTCCCAGCACGAGACCAGCACAGGTGTCAAACACCAAAACTTTGCTGCCAGCGTGGATGTTTGCCAGAGTCAACATCTGCGCAAGTGTGTCATACCGCAGGTGGCTGCATCAAACAGAGACATCCACATCATACATTTGTCTCTCTCTGCTCATTAAAAGACAACTTTCGCACATTCTGTTAATCCATGTGCTGACTCACCAGATCTTCCCTGGTTCCCGGCCATGGTACATCATCGCCAGGATTCGACACGACGGTTTTAGAATCGTCACAGTATTTTCATACCTGAGAAAGCACAAGATGGGAACAACTGATAACACTAATTACAGCACTCTACGTTATCTTTAGTCTATAACACATTGTGGTTGTATAATTAGAAGTGACTCACTTCTTCTTTTTCTTCTTGATGTACTTATCCTGGGCATACTCAGTCTTATCTCTGAATGTGGCGCTGTTCTCTATAAGCTGCTGAATGATTTCCTGTGGAGCACAAACACATATCGTCTCTAGACTCTCCTCTGTTATACATCATCATTTTATCCATTCATTTAAAAGATAAGGTTCCTACGACAAGACAAAAACCAACAATGTGTTGGGCCATCTCTAAATACTTTTTGATTTCTTGTGGCATTCCTGCGAGATGTAAATCTTTAACAATAGGTTATACGTGTCTAAAATTTACCTGAAACAGAAAAGGTCCAGGTTTTAGCAAACATTGCTCAACCAGGACTAAACAGAGCGTTCGTTAGGGTCTATTTTCAGCTGCAGATTGTATAGATTTTTTTTTTGTTATATCAGACAACACTTGTCTCGTGGGATCTATTCATTGTTGGTTTTGGTCTTTTCATGGAATCTGACAATAATAAAACAACAGGGGATACTGCCAGCATTTTTGTTTCATGAACAGACACAATACCTGGCAGTACTTTGATACTCTCCATTTATGTATGTAGTTTCAAGGTTACTGATGTACCTGACCCTTCAGACCTTGCTCTTTGAGCGTCTCAATGTCATCCCTTGTCAGTTTCTGTGATTTTCCATCATCTACAATGTTTCTGTTGTCTGTGCCTGCCTCCTTTGCACCTGGGAAGAACACACAAGATATTATTTAAAGTGAAGTAACCTGTTAACAGTAACAGGTTGGCAGTGGTCTTTCAACTCGTTCATATACAGTCTGGAAATTACATGTTCATCAGATATGAAAATGCCATTGGATGCATCAAATAAGTCAGCTGTATGACCCAAACATGAACGTGGATGCTGTGTGATTTAAGCAGCAGGTTACACACCGTTTGAGCCCGCTGTGTCCTTGGGCTTCTTAGGCTGCAGGGTCCCTCCGGACATTATCTCAAATGTGGTGCTGTACAGATGATCAACTGCATTATCCAGGAAGAACCACTGTTTCTCGAAAATCACCTTCCTGTGAGTAAATCAGACAGAAAAAAAACAATCAGAGCAATGGTCTCAATGCAGCATCCCATGTTCAAACGTGGCAATATCTACTGTTAGCTTTCATAGGAAGTTCACTACTATTTATACACTATGTTATGTCTGTGCCTGGGGTCTTAGTGATGTAATATCAACACTTAAATTCAAAATACAGTTAATTATCTATCACTAGTGAGATGTCAGTTTCGGTTTAGCTAGGACCCAGTTTTTGCCAAATTATAATAAATGTTTGGCCCGTTAAAATGCGTATATTTAACAGTTTCTTACTTACTTCCTCGGTTGTATTTGCATAGCTTTATAGATATCTCCTCGTTTCAACACAACGTAGTCACCCTCTTTAATTTTGTACTGAGAATCCTCGTCTCCGTTGTCCGCCATGATAAGGCAGATAAACCAGCTCACTAATAAGCAGCGAGGAAATTGTCGCCTTCAGCTAATGATACAGAGTCACCGTCGACAAGGCACGGTTCAAAAAAGGCACTACACTACCCTGAAGTAAAAGAAAATTACGACAGATTACTATTTCCACGTGTTAGCTTTCATTTCCCTAGCTTCTCAGTACAGCTAATCGATTGCAGAATGTAGACAACGCCGTGCTTCAACGTAGTCGTCTGTGATTAGCTGGATATGCGTCGCTGAGCTCGGCAGCCAGTAGGAGAGAAGTGCGATGACTCTGGGTGAAAGTGTCGATCTCAGAATCATCGATAAGTGTGGACTATAGTCAGATACACCTACGACAGGGAGGGGGCACTAAATG